>NC_067282.1:162474091-162777121 GCF_020740795.1 Apus apus
TTAACACTCTTGCTTGAAATACGCAAGTCGTGTTCGGACAGTGTGAAGATTCACTGTTACGCATTCTTCAGAAACACGGGGAAAAAAGCCCCACTGTCCTCGCAGAGCGTTATTTGGAAGAACCGAACATGACCAAGTGACCTTCCGTTCCCGCCCTGTGCCGCTACGGAGCCGGCCGAGCGCCGGCCGTGCCGGCTGTCCCGGGGCTGCCTCTCCCGCAGGAGCTGGCTGCCTGAAGCCCCCGCTGCCCGCAGCGGCCGCGGGAGACGCCGCACGAGAGCCCCGACGCTCGGCGGCAGGGACGGGGAGAGGCCGGGGGCCGGCACGGGGCGGCCAGCGACGGGCGCGGGGGGCGCTCGGGGCCGGGATCGGGGGCCGGCCGGGGAAGGCCGGGGACGGAGCCGGGGCGGCGGCTGAGCCCTCCTGCAGCCCCCCGGCCCCACCGGCCGCCGCGCTCCGCCGCGGCCTTTCCCCGTCCGTTTTCTCCCCCGCTAGCCTGTGGGTCCCCCGGGCAGGAGGCCCCGGGCCCGGGCGATCTGTGGCTGCCCGCTCGGCGCTGCGCTGCATCTTCCGCGGGCAGCGGCGGGGACAAGCCGAGAGAGCCCGGCCAGGGGCCAGCAGGAAGGGCAGCAGCCGGGGAGGACAGCCCTGAAAGGAAGAGAGCGGTTCGAAGTAGACGATCGTTTTATCCTGTTATTATTGTTGCTGGGTTTATTATCATTAGAATTGTTGTTGTTGTTAATATCATTATCATAATCGTAATTATTATTATTACTATTACTACTATCATCATCATCATCCACTACCTGACAGCCCCTCGCCTGCCAGCACCCTGCACAGCTGCCTTCGGTCCCCCCTATCAGGAGAAACCCTCTATTGCCTTGCACATCTCTAGGGAGGGCAAAGCGCTAGAGGGAGAATAACCCTGGGATGGCAACTCACCGTTGTTGTCCTGGCAGGGTGATGTCCTCTCCAGCCTCACATGATGCTCAGCCCTTTGCAGAGGGTTGAAGGCCTGCACACATTTGCTGCCTGATGTTTTGCTATAAAAGGACTCATTGTCCAAAGTTTCCATAACGTGCTCCAAAGTGCCTCCTGCTCCCATGTAAAAGTCACTGTTCTTGCTCGGCTGGCTCTTCAGGGCAAACTTCTCGCTCAGAAAATCCATAATCATCTAAGGCTGCTTGAGAGCCTCTTCCCTACGCAGGAGCAGGGGAGGGAGGGAGAGTGGGCGAGTGGATGGGAGGGAAGGAAGGAGGGAGGGAAAGACGTTCAGAGCTCAGGGAGCTGTTTTGCCTCTGAGCCTTTGATTTGTCTTGTCTTGAAAGGGGGAACCCGAAGTTGCTTTTATATCTTGAAGCTCAGCAGGGCTCCTTATGCAACCTCCCATTTCTAATGAATATGAAAATAGGCAAGCAGCGTAACTCCACCCCAGGTCCCCAAAGACCTAATCCCAACACAGGAGGGAGTTCCAGGCCCATTTTCGACAGACAGACACATACACACAGGCATGCGAGGAGGGTGAGGGGAGACAGAGAGGAAGGGGGGACACATGAAAATGACATTTCCCCTCTGCAACATACATTTCTCCAGGGATCCTGGGAAGAGAATTATCCCTTGCTTCCCTCTCTTTCCCCCCAGATCCCCGAGAGGTTTAGAGCGAGGTAATTTCAGGGGCACATACCCTCTAGTACAGGATCTTCTTTAATCAATTTGACGGATACCTTGGTGGTTGCAGTCCTGTTCTCTGAAGCTGTAAAATTTAGAACCGCTGTTCCTTCTTTATTAAACAGCTCTGAAGTTTGGTCCTAGAGCTAAAGAGAGTTAAAGAAATATTATAGGCCGTTGTTTGTGTAGTGGGAACAGAAAACAGAGGAACTTAAAACTAGAAATCTCTCACAACAGAAACCGGCCTGAAAGAGAATTTGACTGCTATCAGACAGACCTTCAGTCTGCCTCTGTATGTGCATGTGCAAAGTGGTTTAAAAGGGGTCCTTTATTTTAAATCTCCTGAAATATTACAGCTACCGACTTGAAAAAAAAAAACAACAAACACAAAAAACTAACAAAAAAAACCCCAGACAAACAAAAAAAACCCCAGTTTCTAAGGGAAAGTATTGAAACAGAATCTTAGGTAATAAAAAGAAACAAGCCATATACGCACGCATTCCTATGGATATTGAAAAAGCAAGAGGTTTTCACCCAAAGCGTGAGCTTTGAAGTGTTGAACTCCTTGGTCCTTTCGCACATAGACAGTCTTTAAAACAAAGGCAAGAGAGATTTGGGGAGCTATTAAGAAAAGGCCCAAATTATGGAAAGGAGCTGCTGCCTGCTTCCCGATGAAAGGAGTACTCTTCAGAGTAAAGTAAAACCAAGTCTACAATCATTTCAGATCAGCATTGCAGCATCTTGGGCCCGAGTTTGTCTGTTCTGTTAAGGCTGTTTTACGAATTAGTTCAATGGGCCCTTCCCCCATGTGAGTGGAGAAGAAGTGAAGCGTTAATGGGAGAAGTGAAGCTTTAATGAGAGGTTGAGGTATGGGTGCGGTAGCGGCCAGCCGGGACTGCTGAGCTCCGTAGAGACCTTTCTTGTGAACCCAGCCAAAGGTGATGAGACCGCCAGTTCAGGTCCAGCGTATTTCCCGGCGAACTGATCCCCTCCTCCTTCAGTTTAATATTTTGTCGGAGAAAGAGGTAGCTAAGCAGGGGATGCTCGTTTCAGCTATAGTCGAGTAACCGAGGGCATCACCCCGTACACGCACAACCTGCCCTGTCCTGCCGTGCCACAGAGCCAGGATGTCACCTCGGCATCTCCGCCCCATTTTCCAGCTTTACGTCCCTCCGACACCGGCCTGCGGCTGCGGAGCCCGGAAGGCTGTCCCGCCGGTCTCCCCCGCCACCTTCCCAGCTATGCGCGGCCCCGACGAGGGAGAGCGCAGAGGTGGTGCCCGGGGACTTGGGGTTCGTTGCTGTGTTTTCGGGGACAGGGGGGCTGCTTTGCCAGCCCCTGGGAACGGAGAAGTGGAAGCGATCCCTTAGGCTACCGGGAAAAGGGGAAGGAGCACAGAGGCGGAGCGGTGCCCGCGGTGCGCGGCCAGGTGCTACAAGGGGGTCAGCCCGCTGCTTCGCCAGGGCCAGGGGCAGGACCCGGCCCCGGGAACCGCTCCAGGGGCACTTCCCCTCCTTGATATTTTTTCATGAAGAAGAGGCACCTTTCCTCTTTGCATCCTTTGGAGCAAAGCCTGCTCCAGACTGAGGGAAATAGATCGTGTCCCTGCCCCCCACCGCCCGCATCTCCGTGTGCTGGCGTTCGGCCGCTTGTTTATAACTGTGCCTTAAAAGCACTAAATGCCTTGGGGGAGGGAAGAAAAAAAAAAAAAAAAAAGAGCTCTCGGTGTCTTTTAAATGAAAGACACATGCAGCGTTGTTGCAGCCTGCAATCCACTTTTATCCCAATAAATGTCCCCCTTTAAAGGCAGCTAGTAAACTCCAGGGGAGCCGAGGACAAGGAGCATCTCATGTGCCTGTTAAAAAAAAAAAAAAAAAAAAAAAAAAAAAGAGAGAGAGAGAGAAGGCAGCTTGCAGCAGCATCAGGACTCAGGACTTTCTCCAGAGAGGTTGTGGGAAGCACGGGTGGCGCTCGCTCCCCGCCCGCACCCCGGCAGCTCCGCAGCTTCCCTTCCTCCCTTCTTCCCTCTCCGCCCTCTCTCTCTCCTTCTTTTCTTCCCTCCCGGTCCGCCCCGATGGCAGCTGCTGACCCGCGGGGCTGTGGAAGCGCCGGCCTAGGCTGGGACCAGACTGGGGATAGGCTGCAGCGTTCTCTGTGTTCCGCTGATAAAAAAAGGTCCTTCCCGCAGCATCTGCACCCCAGTGGTGACTCCACTCGCTTTACAAAGCTCTCCCCCGCGAGATTAGAGCCGTGATTTATATGTGCGCTTACAACATCTGAGTATTAAGAATAGAGAACGACACAAATTATAACCGGATCTTATCTCCATCCCTCCTCCTTGGGAAAAGAATTAAATAAATAAAACTCAGAGTGGTTCCACATCACTGTTAGCTCCAGGGGCCAAATTCTGCTCTTATTTACCTCTCTGCAACCCAGCTGACTTCAAAGGGAAGGAGAGATGAAACCTAGGGGAGAATTTGCGCCACGTATGGCATTCGTTCTCCTTAAAAGCTTGAAAACTGAAAGCTGACTTCAGCGGGCTAAAACCATTTAAAAGGAGTTGGACAGATCTCGGGAGAGAAGGCGGCAAAGAGGAAAAAAAATAAATAAAACCCTGTTCTGAGGTGAGACAGCTTTGAAAAGCATCTTTCTTCAGGGACTGATTCCCTCCGCCAGGCAGCCCAGTTATTAAGAGCTGCGTGCAGATGTGCCTCTGTGTTTCCAGAGATGGAGTATCTCCTAAACCTTCTGTGAAAGGGTGTTATGTGTGATGGAGAGACGTTTCGTGGCCAGAGGTGGTGTGAAGGAGCTGGCCCCTGCAGCTCATAGGAGCTCCTCGGGGGAAGCCTGTCCCCTGAGATAAGCCGGGCGCGCAGACCGCGGGAGGCTTCCCCGCCTCGGCACCCACGGGGCTGTCCTGCGGGGAAGGCGCGTTGACTTTCTCCCTCCGCCCTCGCATTTCTCCCACTCCTGAGATCAGGAGTTACAGACCCGAGGGTAGGAATGAGGCTCCCGTATCAATTGCAAGCGTTTCGCTGCCTAAAAGTGAACGGTTTCAGGGAAAAAAAATGTGAAAGTGTGGTGCTGGACCCGCACGGCCCGAGACAACACGCACTGGGCAGGGCAGAGGCTACTGCGTGCCCAGCCGATGATGCAGCTGCTGTCCTGGATGGTAGTTTCCAGCCGAAACGGTGCTACTGCCTGTTGAGAGATCTCCTCAACAGTTCTTACATCCTTGCGTTTGTTTAAATAAAGTGAGAACGGCATCAGGACGGGCGAGGGTCTCCCTTCCAAATGCGCAGGAATCCCCATCCCCCCTCCTCCCAATTTCTAATATTGGATTTTTAACGATGGATGTCAGACAAGATACTTGCATGTTTTTAATCTGTTTTACACCAACTCTTAATCTTTCCTCCAGAAAAGTTACAATACGAAATATATTTAACCACTGAATGGGAAGAAATCAACGCTACCTGGGATTAGGCTAAACGAATTTGGAGGTAATGCTCGCTTCCTTCCATATACACACACTCCAATTATCCGGGAAAAAGGAAGGGGATGCTGTGAAGATGAGAGTTGGGTGTTCCCGCAGCTGAGGGCTGGCAGCACGGGGAGAAGGACAGTGGTGCCTGTCCTTGAATAAGATCGAGTACCCCAGCAGCCGCAAGGGTCCATGAAACGTGAAGAAAACTGGCTGTCTCGAAAAACAGGTGCTCAAATGGTTCAGTATTTCCACAAGCCTTCTGTTTTCTTTGTTGAGCAACCTAGTTGCTCCTTTCACGTTCAGATCCAGGAATTTTATTGCATTAGGTCGGTTCAGGAGTTAGGCTGCAGAGAGAACCCTCCGAGAGAGGAGAGCCCTGATCTCCAGCGCCAGCTCCTGGGAAAGAGCGACCCGAGGCGAGAGAAGGTGTAAAAAGACACTCAACGACTTGCTCCACATCTCCCTCCCAGTGGAATGTGGCAAATTGCAAATTGCAGATTCAAAATCTAGGTTGGCTGAGGTATAATTTTCCAGACATCCTGTTTGCTAGAAGACTCATATGAAGTATTCTCACTGCCAGCAAAAATAATTTACAATATATTTCAGTGAACACTGAAAGAAGTTGAGTTTTGGGGACTGTTAGAACTTTTTTTGGTTTTGTTTTTGGTTTTTTTGGGTTTTTTTTGTGGTTTGTTTTGTTTTTGTTTTGTTTTGGTTTTTTTAGTATGTTAAGCATCAGTATCCTAGTGTTTTAAGTGCGTTAAGCATCAGTATCCTAATGTTTTAAAAGTAACGGTTATGCTCGGGACCTCCGCAGACAGAAAGCAAAAAACTCCCGAGCCAAGCCCCATTTAACGAAATTCTTTCCTAAAGGGCAGGTTTTGTTCACCTAAGAAAACAAACAAAAATCGGTGCTGTTGTAGGTGGGTAGCCTTCCGATTTTCCGCTCAGAGTGGAAGTGTTCAATTGACATTGTGTGACTTTACCAAAAGCCTGGGATCTGTAGTTTCAGAGATAAGCAAAAGTGCAGGAGCAAATCGACTATTTTCTACTCGGTAATCTGTAAACTCTGCATGGGCAGAGGAGGAGACCGTGGAGCTCCGGTCTTCTTCTAGAAGTGCGGACGGGGAAAGTGATGTGTCGCTTCTCATTAGGCTGGGCCCGAGCCTGGAGCCTTTCCCAGCCAGACTCGAGGTTCAGACGCTCCCAGATTTTGTCCACAAAACAGCCAAACGTAATGACAGCAATCATTTCACGGTTCCTGCAGTTTGGCGCTTTGACAGCACCTCCGCTGTTTGGGAGGTTTCCTGTATAACACCTGCACAGATAAAATGAAGATTTCATGTGCCCCAAAGGCATATTTAGGGGGAAGACAAGAAACTGGCGAATGGGAAAGCTTCCCAGTCCCTCTTCGCCCGTTAGGAAAGCAGGATTGCTGTCAGGGCTGGATGAACCTCGACAATTTCCTTCTTGCGACACGTAATGACTCTTCTTAAACCTTCTAACTTTTCTTTCAACACAAAATGGAACGAGAAGATATTTAGTGCGTGGGTTTAATCTTAGCCCCATAGGAAATCTCAGCAGAGATGCTCTATAAAAACATTAATCTCTTATCTTGATCTAGTTCAAATTATAATGAATCCTACTTACATATGTGCTATAAAAACAAATCCTACAAGAATTTAATCTATGCTTTATCGGGCTGCAATTGTAGCCCTTTATCAGGTTTAGAAAGGATTTGAAAGTTGGGCCGTGGGACTCCTAGCCCCGCGCAGTTTGCCACTGCCAGGAAGAAGAGATGCCTATCGGATCCGAGTTTTTTGCTCCGCACTTCGTGTAGGAGTAGGATCCGACTTTCCACTCGGGATAATCATAAAGACAGGCACAGCCTTCCTCTGCCTCCAGCCAGAGCTGGGGCGTCTGCAGGAGGAGGCGTCTGTACCCACCACCCCCACCCCCTCACCTCCTATTACGGGGGGACAAACCTGAGGGGCTGCGGTAGCCGAAACGGGCTTGCGCTCCAGCATCTGGATCTGCACTTTGAAATCCAAATCCTTCCCCCCGCTCCGCCGTGCTTCTCAACACATTATAGAGACACACGCAAGGCAAAATACAAGTAACGTTATTCATATCAAATAACCAGCAGCCTTAAGAAGAAAAATCCAAAAGTGAAAAAATTAACTTACGCAGTATATTATAGGTGAACATTTGCTTCTTCCCCGCTCCCAGGGAAATTATTTCCAAGGAGGGGGCTTCCCCAAAAGAGCAGAAGAGTTTTTAAGTGTAGAAGTGTTACTAAATCAAGCAGATTTTTATTATTATCATTATTTTTACCAATGACCCCTTCTGGTCTGCCATCGCGAACAGACTGAGAGCTGCCTGCAGAGCCGTGAGCATTAGCTCACCTCTGCAAACGAGCAAACAAACAAAAAAATAGCCCTCCTTTGCAAGTTACGTGGTCTTCCCTGCTGGCAGTTTGATTAATATTGGGACAGTTCCGAAAATATACGGGCTACATTGCCGGAGCGACCCGGAGGCTCTGAATGTATCGAGGGGCCTGGAGCGTGTGTGGGGGGCTGCCTTGTCATCTCATATGAATTGATTTCTTCTAAGACATGAAATATGTGTCGACATTCTGGTTTCTAAGCACGAAGCTAAAGGAAGGTGTGAGACAGAAGGGACAGGGGCTAAGAAATAGATCCCTGTTTAGGTTGGAGGCACTAACAAACGGATGCATTGAGCTACTTTGACAGGGACTGCTGGTTTTCAAGGCTAACTCGTTTGAAAGAACCATTGCTTTTTATTTCAATGCGATGTGTGCTAGATCCGATTAAAATCGTGTGATTCAGCGATTCTGAAAGCCGCAGAGCAATTTTATTCCGGTCTTTCAGCACCCGGCTCTGTACAGTGTCAGCCTTATTTTGTCCTTTGCTGAGAGCTGCCTATATCTTTCGAAACGCTAGCGTGCATTAAGGAGCATCTATCCGCGAGTCTTTAGAAGCTCTGCCCTTCTTACCAGAAACGGCTAGATGAATACAAAAAAGGACTTAGTGGTTAACCGATAGGCTGCTAGTATTTAATCCACGGGCCTCTTCCTCCTCCTTCCCTTTTAAAACTTCAGCTCTTGGAAAAACAACATATTTTAAGCTTTCCACACAAATGTTGATATTGGCAAATAAAGTCAGCCCCCAGCCTATGGTTAGAGACAGTCTTCTGTTTGTTTCTACCCCGGGCAATCAAAATTAATCCACTGTATTACAAATTGCTTCGGAATATTTCATTTTTTCCTGACAAAAACCCGTACCTGGCATATGTCACGGAGAGTGAGTTTTCCGTAGCCTGTCTGTGCGGCAGCTGTTTCTAGGAAGTATCAGGCAAGCGATGGGCCGTGGGAAGGGGACAGGACCCATTATTTGTGTCTGCATTTGTGCTGGGGGCAAGGAGGCATTCTACTATGTAACCAGGTAAAGTGGAGGTGGTGTAAGCTTGAAGCTTTACCTCACTTCTTGCTTGCAGGGCTGCGGTACCCGCGCAGAGAAAGCGGGTCGTCCTCGGGAGTACTTGGCACCGCAGCCAAGGCATTCCCCCTAGACCAGGGACAAATCCGTCCCACACCACCCTCGTCGAGGATCTGGGTTTGAGCTGGCACACGGCCAAACTGCACATTACATCAGCGCAACCACCTCCCGAGACATTACCTGCAATTAAAAGCGAATGAAAAGCGGCAGCGACACAACGGGGCTGCATAAACCGCAGCTCTTTGCTATTGCCTTTTACTCAAAGTCGCACAGAAATCAGCGGGGCTGAACCTGCAACGAAGAGTGAAGCCGTTGCTCGTGAAATGGGAAACGAATGCAAGTCAGGATTGCAGAAACAGGGAAGTCCCCTCTGTGATTCCCCCCGAGCCCCCCTCCCCCGGGCTCACACCGGCCCCGCCGGCACGAACCGCCCGCGCTCGCCCCGCCGGTAGCGCTCACAGAACCCGCAAGCCAAGAACAAACTGCTAAAAAGAGAAAAAGCCGCCAGAAATTACCACTTCTTGGGGCTGCTAGGTCGATGGGTTCTCCTCTCCTGCCGCTCGCCCAGCCGTGCTTTGTTGTTGGTGTTTTGTTTGTCTTTTTTTTTTTTTTTTCTTTCTTTTATTTTTTGAATACTTTTTTTCCCCTCCTCAGGCCGTCTTTTCGCACATTAAGGGAATTGGTGTTTAAAGGAAAAATGCTGGCGAACTGTAAATCGCCCGAACGACAACATACTATGCAAATGAGAGTCAAGCTTATGGCTGATTTGAGTTCTTGTAGTGCAGAACCTCTCGAAATTCCTACACAGGGTGACGGTGGCAGAAAACATGCACTTTCGAAGGGACAGCTCTCATTCTCATCCGACGACCAGAATGTAGTAGGAAAATAGTTTTATTTTTTAAGTCCTCCTTTTCAGAATGTGGCTCATAAGTAGAGAAAATTAAATTGACTTGAAATAGAGGAATTTTCCCTTTACTAGAATTTTAACTATATCGCTACAGTGATCTCTCTTAAAAAAGTCTCTTAAGCAGACACCTCAGGACACCTCGGGCTGTGGCTCAGATAATTGGCGGCACTTATTTGCCTTCAGGCTTGAAATAAAGCTTCGCAGAAAAACAAAACAAAGCGAAACAAACCAAACAAACAAACAAAACCAAATTAAAATTAATATGATAACCTCTGGTTTCTTTGTCTAAGATAAATGCAACAAATGAATGCGTAGGAATAAAGAAAACTCGACCCTCAGCTATTAACAAACATTCTTTTATCACATCTTAACTCTGTGAGATCGGTGTTGGTTGTTACCAACATAAAATGCTCTTCTCTGCTCATTGCTAAAGAGATACCCACGGCATTTTAGCCAGAGGTAATTTTGCATCTACCTGGGTATTTGAGATTCTTTAGTGTCTGATGCAAAAAAAACCCCTTACCTATATAAAAATCAACTAAGAAACTGAGAAAAGGTTACTAATTCCAAACCAATCTATCTATCCTTCAAGTGAAGCCCAGGAGAGGAGCAAATACTAGTCCTAGGTAGCTAGGTATCTGCTACACTGATGTGTCAGCATCTGTATCACCAGAATAATGAAGTCCATTTGTGCTCATGAAGACAAATCCATTTGTCCAGCTGCTGTGCAGTGTAGAGGGGTTGGACTAGATGACCTTTAGAGGTCCTTTCC
This sequence comes from Apus apus, assembly GCF_020740795.1. Classification (NCBI taxonomy): domain Eukaryota; kingdom Metazoa; phylum Chordata; class Aves; order Apodiformes; family Apodidae; genus Apus; species Apus apus. The sequence goes on from NC_067282.1 coordinate 162,484,441, forward strand.
AACCCCAGACATTCTATGATTTTATGATTCTATGACTCTGTGATTCTGTGATGTAGCAGTGTAGTTCAAAACATCATTCATTTTAACTTCCAGTCCCTGTAAGGTGGGCCACACAATATTTCTAGTAAAAATCTCTTTGAAAATCCAGTCCCTGTACATCAGCTGTCGTGGAACCTCATTAAAGTTTATCCAGTAGGGATTTTAGTACTAACAAACCCTCAGCACAACTTGGCATCCAGTAAGTGCTTTGAGGATGGATCCAAGGACATGTGGTTAGGACTTTCCAGTCCACCATCTACCTTGAAACCCAGGGAAGCAGTTCTCCAAAAGACGCATCAGCTGCTTTAGGCTGACTTACATCGTTACTTGCAGGCCAGACTTACGTCTCTTTCCCTACTCCAGGCACATTTTTTCTACCTCTTTGAGAGGAAAGAGGTGTCCCATTCCTACTTAACCAGAGCTAGATCCATGACCAGTTGGCATTCCACTTTCATACATATATAGCACACAGGCTCTTACAAGTGCTGCAGTAGTTCACTGTGGGCCAAGATTTCCATTCTCTAAGTCCTTATGCAGTGATGAAACTAGAAGTGACTGTGATTTGTCTGCTTTCCACAGATGACTAAGTCACAGTTCCTATGCTTTTCACAAGTCTTACAAAAATAAAATTAGTTAATTTGTTTTTCACTTACGACTGTGAAAAGAAACACAAAACAACAAAGTTTGCTGGCATAAGGTTGTTTGTTTGTGAGGGTTTTTTTATTTTTGTTTTGTTTTGTTTTTCCCAGCCAGTACAGCTAAGTACAAACAGCTTGTGGTATCAGGCTACTCAATATTTTGAAATATGGTTGAGTTCCTTTCCTGCATTTTTGGGGCAATGTGGCAATAGCTACTTCTCATATGTGTTTTTCTCATTACAGAAAAGCATATTTAAGATATTGCAGTGTCCCAGAACATTAGCCTGGCTTCCATTAATGCTAATAGGAGTAACTTCAGGAAGGCAAGACTGTAGCTCCATAAATATACTATTATCATGATGATATGACACTAAAACCAGAGGGATATTGAACCAGTATATTGATCATAGTGAGTACAACAGTTGTAGGAGGAGATCAAGTGGCAGTTTTGCACCTATGCATCTGCGGCCAGATTTTGACGCCACTTGTGGCATGTTTTTGAAAAGTGTAAAGATTACATACAGCAGACACTCCTTTAATGAACATATTTGAATGACAGGATTTTTTAATAATTAATTATAAAGATTTACTAAGTAAAAATGTGACACCAACTCAGCCTGCACCAAAGCAAGACCTATATCCTATAGATATGTTAGTTCCCTGCTGTTTACAGATCTTTTAAAAGAAGAAACTGACTAATTACGGCTTTGACAAGTGGTCTGTGAGGTGGGTGGGGAACTGTCTGATGGACCGCACCCAGAGGGTGATAGTAAATAGTTCCTTCTCAAACTGGCAACTGGTTACATGTGGGGTCCCCCACAGATTGATATTTGGTCCAATGCTTTTTAACAGCTTCAAAAGTGATCTGGATGTTGGGATCAAGAGTACCCTGATAAAGTTTGCTCATGACACCAAAATGAGTGGAGAGGTTGACACCCCAGAAGGGACAGCCAGGATGACCTGGACAGACTGAAGGAGTGGGCTAACAGAAACCTTATGAAGTTCAACTGAGCGAAGTGTAAGATCTTGCACCTGGGAACACACAACCCAGGAGCACAGCTCAGACTGGGATCCACCTGGCTGGAGAGAAGCCCTGTGGAAAGGGACCTGGGGGCCTTGGTGGATAACAGGCTCAACATGAGTGATAAGTGTGCTGCAGCAGCAAAGAAAGCCAATAGGATGCTGGGCTGCATCAGAAAGCGCATCATCAGCAGAGATAAAGAAGTCATCATCTCACTCCACTTGGCAATTGTCAGACCACACCAAGAGTACTGTGTTTAGTTTTAGTCTCTGCTCTATAAAAAGTATGCAGACAGGCTGGAGATGGTCCAGAGAAGGGCCACAAGGATGATCAGAGGACTGAAGGACCTGCCATATGAGGAGAGGCTGAGAAAACTGGGTTTGTTCAGCCTTGAGAAAAGAAGGTTTCAGGCTGACTTCATTACTATGTTCCAGTACTTAAAGGGTGGCTACTAAGAAGATGGAGACTCCCTATTTACAAGAAGTCACATGGAAAAGACAAACAGTAATGGGCACAAGTTGATCCTCGGTAGATTCCGACTGGACACGAGATAAATTTTTCACCATGAGGACAGTCAAACACGGGAATAGTTTCCCAAGGGAAGTGGTAGATTCCCCTACACTCGACAGTTTTTTAAGGTCTCAGCTTGCGAGGGTGCTGAGCCACCTCATATAAACTATAGTAGTACTTGGAAAGGTTGGACCAGATGATTCTTGAGATCCCTTCTAACCTGCCATTCTATGATTCTATGAATAAACATATTTGAGCGACAGGCTTTTCAGTGAGTACGGTTTAAGAGTGTCTAAACATGTAAGTAGGAACATCTGCAGTTTATTCAGTGAGAAACATTTCCTCACTGGTCATGGTGTTTCGTCACTCGGATGTGAGTTAAGTGCATAACATTAACGCCTTGTACTCATTCAGAATATGTATTTTGGGAAGGATTTTTTTCTGTTGCAGCAGGTAACGATGCTCCTAATGCCACTGAGAAAATGGTGGAGGGTTTAAAGAACTGCTGCACAGATGTTCATGCAAGTTGCACAGAAAAAGAAACTCCAAGAATCTGTTCAGGACAGCTCATAGAAAGCTTTTCTATTTGATTTGGTGAATGACACCCATCAGAGGATCAATGCGTATAATGCACCTTGGTTGTTTCATTCTTAATTTTGAGTGAAAGCTTTTCTGCATTTCCATGATGAGAGCTTCATACATCCAAAGATTTTTTTAAAGAACTTATTCATAGAACTCCCTCCTCCTTCATGTTAAAGGATCTACAAGAAAAAAGTACTGAGGAGATGATACTGAAGAGCCACAAAGAGATCTGGAGCACTGCAAAGGCAGTAGTGCATCTGGAAACATGCAGTTTAGGGGGTTTGTGGCGCAGGTTTTCCTGGGCTGTTACTGTGACTCACAGTTGCTCTGATGTCAGAACAGGTTGCCAGAGAAAACTACTTTTAAGAATAAGTTATTTTCCTGAATAGGAATTGTTGTATTTGGGGATGGAGGTGGAGGGGAAAAAGAAAAGTAGAGAAAAAAGGAAAAGAAAATTAAAAAGAAGAAAGAGAGAAGGAAAAGAAAATCTGAGAAAGACACAAAGAAAGTATGAAACAGCTTCCTGCTGCACATAATAGGGCTCAAAAAATTCATGGCATAAATATTTCACCATGTGTAGCATTTGTGTGACCTCTGACCTTACATAAGGTGTGACTACGAATAGCAGGCATTTGCCCAGATAAGGGTTGCGTCACCTTATTCCTGAAAACAACAAAGATCTGCCTGCTAGTTAGAGCACATTGCACATTTATCCATATTTGACCAGATATACTCTACATTCAACACTGCAATTCTTAAAAAAATGTGTTGGATACAATAATAAGACATTATCCTATTACAAATCCCAATGGTATATAATGAAAACAGCAACATATTTTGGCATAATTCATTTCTGTTTGGCATACTAATTAACCTAGGCATTAAAATACAAATTTATCTTATCTTATTTATTTATTTATTTACTAATTTAGCAGACTAAGCATATCATGAACCTGAAAAGGCATGTCAGTGAATATTGTGACTCCAATTTGTAATTTATTAAGTTGTACGTAAAATCTACTATTTTTTTACTTTGCAAAATAAAATGCCTTTCGAAATGTTGCCAAAACATTTTGTTTTAGGCTTGGAGGTATTTCTCATTCAAAAACACCTGGAAAGCAAGAAAGCAGGTATGGTGACTTTTACACCACAGATATTTTTTAGATATAGAGGTAGATATAGATGATATAGATATAATAGCTTTATTAAATCTGAAATACAAATATATCCTATTTACAGCTGCAGTGGTGTGTAGTACACTATGGACACTCTAGACAAATAGAGTGAATCATCAGCGAGAAGTGGTTTTCATCTTGATCTTCAGTTAACAGCAGTGCATCTACTTACTGACCACACTGCAAGCATTTTGAACTAACAAAGTTTTTCCTACAAAAATTATATCCCTGATGATACAAACGAAGCCTCAAAAGCTCGAGCCTTTTGGAGTGACATTTAAAAGTCATTATATACCAGATCTGGAAATTCAGTTTAACACGTATTACATACATTGAGAAACTAACTTGCTAACTTATGAATTTAGTGATATTTTATACTCTGCTGACAATCACAGCATTTCTACAGTCAGGCCAAGAACTGATCAAGATTCCTTAGACAGGTAAATAAATCTTTTCTGAAGGAGGCTGTACTGACTTTTGAAAAGTAAAATGATAACAAAAACAGCACAGTAATTCAACCAAGCAAAGTTATTTACTGAAGGTTTTCCATGAGATCAGCCATCTTTTAATTTAAAAATGAATGTGAGAGTTCACAAAAATGGAGATAACTGCTTTAAATCTGTGGTCATATGTGCATGTTAACATAAAGAGCACCTCACAGAATAATGTCATATGTAACTTAAGTACATTTTAAAAAGAGCCACAACATAATAATTCATGTTCTTTATTGACTGAAGTTTCAAGCCCCATTAGCTTCTCCACCTCTCTCCCAGTCTGTAGGGGTTGAGGCTTCACAATACTGGACAAAACCAGATGAGGAAATCCCAAATACAGACTTCCCTAGATCCAATTAGCAACTTCCACCCTCAAAGTGGAAAACATTAAAATAATGTTAGGCTTTGAAATCAAGGAATATTTTCCATCCTGTATGTTGATGCACAAAGCATTCCCTAGAAGTAATGAGCTAGACACCCATGAATAACCAAAACAGTATTTCTTATCTTTCTCTACATCTCTTTGCATCACAAAACTTTTACACGTGGGTCTAAAGGAGTCTGGCTACATAAGCAAATAAAGTTGGGTTAACAGTGGCATGTAGATGTAACGTTACATTATCCCAGGACAAAATGAGAATCTGGTAAAATAATTTTTTGTTGTTCTATCATATTATGATGATAATGCATGAGGGCTCTGGAGAACTTACCATATTACTAAAAAGAAGGTAAGCGGATCCCCAACATTTGTAGGTTGCTGTGAACTGCTGCTTCACTAATATCTTCTAAACAGACTTCTCTAAGAATGGCATTGCACGCTCACAACACAGTTTGCGAGCATGTATTTTATTTGTGAGAAAATGAGAATTTAGTGTTTTGATTTGTGACATACATTACACGAGCATGAAACATTATTACATTTGCAAGTCTCAACCCGTTCTTATAAGCAAGCCTAAACTTGTTGACTATATAACAATCCCTACAGAGTTAATCAGTTCTGCATTCTACAACACATGAGCACGTAAGCAATTGAAAACACAAACTGTTATAACTTACTGACAGGAATAAAATACTTTGACAAAAAATATAAATTCCAAACTACTGTAACCACATATAGTAAAGTAAGTCAAATATAGTTAACCGAAACTGTTTATATTGGTAATAAATGAGAATCCAAAAACTTATGTTCAGAGGCTTAAGAAGAAACAGCTCTCCACATGCTCTCTTTATTTGATTAAATCATCTAGTTAAATTATCTCCAACATTCAGCTAATATTTTAAAGCTTTTGCCTTTTTTTGCCTGCTCCCCATCCTCCGCTGAGCTGCACTGGATGGTCTCGAAATGATATCCGTTCTTTATGAGATGGACCCAAACACGATTTTGCTGGAGTAGGCATATTCTTTTCTAAACAATAAACAGATGTGTGAAATTAACAATAAAACCCCCAAACTCCCTACATTTATCTGCATCATAGTCTTTTTAAGATAACACTAGACATTATTAAATCTAATTTGAGCACACACAGATTTTATAATTATGAATGGCTCACTGTTTTAAAAGTAACACGGGTATTTTCACAAGGTAGCACTTTTTAATAAACAAATACCCTATCAAAATAGACAATAAAATTACTACACAAAATAATTACATTTTTTATAAGTGTCACCATCTGCCCAGTTTGAACTTCTTTTAAACACATATAGACATATGCAATGCTTTTAACACAGAAACTGCTAATGTCATTCATCCTTCAAGTGGCTGGAGAACTTGTTCAGAAGACATATCCAATCAACAAGTTATTGTTTTACTATATTCAACCAAATCAGAAAGATTTAATTTTTTTTAAAGCCCACAAATACTTAAACTGATGCTGAATGGTGCCACAGGAAGTTTAAGCACAAATAGAAATACATTAAATAGTCACTTCCTCCGTCATGAACGGAGATGCTTGAGTAATTTAGACAACAGTTTCTACAAAATACGTGCATCAATTATTTGAAAAAAACAACTAGCAGACCTGACCAAAAGCAGGATCTTTATTTTACACAAGCCACCACTTCACAGGTGGAAATCTCTTTCTTAGACATTCATAAGGAAGAAAGCATCTGTGGGAGATAACTCAAACTTTGCAACAGAACGATACGATGTTCACAATACAGCAGTTTTTATATCTAATATATATAATCTCTATAAAATCAGTATGCTATCTTATCAAATAAAAAAATTACAAACATGTTTTTGCCACCTACCAAAGAAAAAGATTACTAACTACATATTTTTAGTAAATATTTGTTATATTTTAAATTTTGGTACTTTTAAACAGGAAAATTAAGTTTCCCGCAATGGATAGTTCCCCCAAAATTAAAACAAAGCTTAAATCTTATGACTGAATATAAATCTATCTACTAATAGATGTACCATAGCAATACATTCCAAACAGTAAGAAATTATTTGTTTTCTCATGGATAGTTTTCTGTAGTCTGTTAGATCTAGATGTTAGAAGCTTTTCCCACCCAATCCTTTTTAATGAAGTTTTAAATTATTGCAAATATATCTCACTTAATAATTCTCTCTTTTTCCCATCAAGAGCTTTGTAGTATTTTTAACATGATCTCCACTAATTTTCCTGTGGCTCTACGGTTGAAGTCAATTGGGTTGTTTTCCTTAAAATATATAACTTACTCTAGGTCAAACTAATAAAATTTTAAAATATTAATGTCTTGCCTTTACAGGATTCCCAGTTTCCTTGTCTTTGGATTGTTTTATTTAACATCTCAAATGGTAACAGATATCTCTAGTGAAGAAAGGCTTTTGTTAAAGAGCAAAGAACAAAGTTATTTAATTCAGCTGTAAACCTTCCATGAATTAATTTGACTGGGAACCATAATGAATTCACTGAAGGTTGAAACCCTCAAATTAGTAAATTAAGTGGTTAATTAGTGAAACTTCAAAATAAATCTAACATAGGAAAAATATTTTTTTTAATGACATCCTTTAATTTAAAGAGCTGTTTTCTGAAGTTGCAAGAACCAAAAATAATTAAGGCTGTACTATGTTCTTTGTTAAAAAAAAAAAAGGAAAAAAGTTATTGCATACTTAGACTGGAAAAGAAGTTTGGGGCCAATTTATGCTTGAGACTGACTTTCCTAATGCACTCATCTTAAAGGTTGTAACAATGATAAAAGTAAAACAGACATACCAGTTATTTAATTCTGTATTTTGACAAAGTAATAAATAAATAAATAAATAAGTTAATGATTTTAAAAACTGAATAAATATGAATTCCAGGAGAATAACACAAATAATAAATGTGAAAATTAGCTTAAAAGTGATAGAGTCAATGTAGCAAAAGAGGAGTTCAGCCACATCCTAATTGCCTAATCTGGATTATTTCTGGACTAACAGCTTCAATTGTTTATGAACCTGTCTGTAGTGCTAAATAACATTCTCATAATGGACTCCAGAAATCTGTAAATGTAGGTTTTATGGCTTTCCACTTATAACTATATATAATTCATTGGCATGGCTATATTGCCCTTCCATGACTATGAATTGTATATGTTTATTCTATAAAAAGATCTCCAAAGACTTGCTGTAATTTGCTATAAGAAAGTCATAAGAAGCCTTCATGAATTACTAATACATCCTTTTATTTTGGCAGAATAGCAGCTGTATTGGTCATAGCATTAATTGTGCTTGTCTAAACTTCAAAGTCAAAAGTTCACAAATTTACTTTATTTTTAATTGTAACTGATTTATGCATTGTTTAGAGGGTAGCATAGTCAAATATTTTGTGAGTAAAATGTACTAATCTTGAGTGCAATAAGCTGTCTGACAAAACAATGTTTTAGATGTCTGTGAGAATCAGAGCTCAGGATTTGTAGACCTTTAGTAACAGAGCAGGGTAAATTCTTCAGCCTGAAGGTTTTACCCCTAGGTCCCAGATACTCAAAAGGTGTAAACACCGCTCCCTCGAATGCTGGTTTAACAAATCAGTCTGTCCCAAAGTCTGACAGTCACAGCTCTTATTTTCTTTATCTAGCCTGAAAAGCTGGTTAGATTTCTCAGGGTCTGCGTTTGACTTTCCTGTACAGTAGTGAATAAGACAAACTGAATCAAAGCACAGATGACTCTATTCTTTATTTCCATCCTTCGCATAAGTTTCGGCACTTTCAGCCAAATAAAATAAAACCATTGTAAGGAATGATTGGCTAATTTAGAATGAAATATCAACAAGACAGGTTAGTTGTAAATCAGTCCCTTTGTATTTCTCATCTTCCCATCTTTGAAATGGGCATAATTATGCTTACTCTTCTGATAAAGAATTTTGCTATCTGGTAGTAGTACTACGAGATGGGTATTATTATCAGCATGGCTTTTCCAGTTATCGATCTACCTGAAGTGATGAAAACCAGAATTGGTATGGACATCCAACAGCCTATTCTCTCAAGAAGCATTCTCAAACACAGGTATGAGTCAGATCAGCATATAAGCATCGTGAAGTTTACTTACTTCTATTCATGTTATATCTAATTCTCAGACATCATACGCATAGATTGCTAATGGCTTAAGTGTTAATTATGATTGAAAAATTGTGTCATAAGAAACACCTCATTTACAATGAATATATTAGTCAAATTTGAGATTTATTATTATTGCAGTTCTTACTCCTAAAGTTTGCTGCAAGAAGAAACAGAAAGAAAAATGAAAATACAGGAATGGAATGCAAATATTGGACTTAACTGATTTATCATACATGCGCCTACAAATTACTATGCTTATTTTTAATTAATGTCTTTTACTATTTTCAATGAAAATCTAGGTATGAACAGTCTTGTGGTGAAAAAGAGCAGCTTTGTACTTAAGTATAAAGTATCTAAGCAGAGTCTTGTAATAAGTAAGAACGATACATATAAATTAAAACTAAAGCAGTTATATTGTTGTTGATACCTCTGTTTACAACAGCTTTGCTGATTCTACATTATTCAAACAGGCATTTTTTTTTCTTCAGAGATATTCCACAAAGACAGCTCCTTTAGCAAATGGTCAGAATTTTGTCTAGATTGAGGGGATATTGGAAGACAAGAGGATCTGGTAAGGGATGAGAATGCCACTTCGAATAGACTGAACCTACAAATATTCCTTAAAAATACAGCTTTGTTTTTGTAAAAAAACAAACAAGAACATATTAAAATTAATTGTTAACTGACTTACATTTCTTTTTAACTTGTATTTGTTGTACCTATATTTATTGTGCTTTACTTCTTCTACTTTATATTCTGTTTCTAATTTATATCTTCTCAGGGGAAGTTGTGCAATTTCATCACTTTCTGAGATTTTTTTATTTTAAGAAAAGTGGTAAAATAATAAAGTGGGGAGGATACAAGTTTGATGTACAGAAAAAAAAAAAAAAATGAAAGATTCACCAACAAGCAATGATTAACAGCAAATTAAAACCTTTTTACATTTTTTGTAATGTTCTATGAAGCATACACCTGAAGTGCTACAAGGCCAGATATTCAGGTATTATGAAAATATTAAAAATCTCTGTGAGATCCTTTAACTGTACTTTGAGGTGCACTTTATTTGAAAGTTACTTTACGCCTCAATAGTTTTTGCTGAGAGAGCTTATAGCTTTCTCTTACAGCATTACTATGATGTGAACAGTTTTCTACACCAAGCTTGGATTTGCAATACTTGTTTTCCCCTAAACTTGTTTTGGTTCACATATTAGCATATATGAGGGAATAAAAGTACTATTAGTAGAAATTTTTGATTGGTAAAATAAAAGGTGACATTTCGAGTAATATTTTGCTATATCTGTAAGGCATATCTTTCACTTACACATGGCATGCACATGTGTGTTGTGATTAATTAATAACTGTAAGCATGATCTTAACACTTTCTTTTCATATTATGTTCCATGAGTGTATTTGTTGTAGGCCTTACACAAAAGCAACAACACATTTTTTCAAGTTCATACAGAAATATCTTTACTAAATATAAATGAGAACTATTACGTTGGTTTTAGTCTATAAAGTATTGATATTTTTGACAACCATAATAATAACAATTATAATTTTTACCATTACTGGTACTAGAATTAAATAGAACCTGGCAAGTGTATTAAGTATAATTTAACATGATATACAGTTATTCTAATACCCAGTCATGGGAACAAAATCTTAGCCAAGAAAAGCAATTCAATTTCTCCTATCCCAAACCAGGCTTTGGAACACAGGCTGTAACAGTTATTTGCTGTACTTTCACTTAATTGTAATATTTGACTATATGAAGCTCCAGTATAGTCTGAGATATTTTCAAGTGCCTGTATATATCAAATAACCATTTCTTCTGAGTATGTGCTGAAAGCTTGTCTTGGGTTCTATTTCTAAGCAGTCACGTTTCTGTTGTTTAATCTGTTTTCTGCTATTGATTTGTTCTGGTCTTTTTTGGTTAAAGCCTGGGTCTTTTAACAAATGTCAAGGTTTACATATCCTCTGTTTTGATAAGTAATGCAATATGTAAAAAGCTTTGAATCAAACTCTTGCTGTCCAAGAAGAAAAGCTTTGTTAAACAGGTTATGATAGAAATTTTATGATGTATAGTAGACGTCATAGGGCATTTATCGATCCACCTAACATTGTGTGTCTGGAGATATAATTTATTTCAAAGTCCTTACCATATTGTATTACTTAAGAGCAAATACAGCATAAGAAGGCACAGAGAAAAAACTTCAGCATTTTAATGAAAGTGACCAGAACGAATCCTTAGCAGCAAAGCATTTACATCAATTTAAGCTCTACAAAGAAAATAGGTTCAGCAGGAGGTAAACACTACAAACATAGAAAAGTTACTTTTAAATATTGTTACTTATGGCAACACTGAAGTAGCAGCAAAATATTTTTTTTTTAGTTGCATTGTTTACATAAAAACAGAAATATATTTAGTGTCCTGCAATTTTACATTACATTTTTGTATTTCATATATATATATTGAGAAGCCCCAGCTGCATATTATACAAAATTCTACACAAATATATGTATCCTTTCCACATAGAGATTTGAAGATAAAACATACTCATGATTAATCTTGGGTTTTTGAAAGCAAATTACTAAGTTTGTTCGTAAATCTTGACTTCAAGTTGGTAGGATGAGAGGTTAATCTTATAATAATCTTATTATTTTATAATTTTATAGAAACAATAAACTTAGATATCTTTGTTTATTAAACATTGATGCTGTTCTAACAAGATGATGCTGACAATTAGACACTCGAACAGTCTGAACTCTAAAATGTGACTCAGTCACATTAAAGAATTCATATAGATAAGCATTTGCAAAAATGTTTAAGACATTTATTAATTACTGTTTTAGACACTTAAAATAAACAGTATCTCAAATGTAATGCTCCAAATATGTTCCTGTAAAATATAACATTTTCCTAACTACAACCTGGACATTTAGCATCATCAGTTAGTAAAGCTTAGTATTTATTTTGTTTTTTCCAGCTCCTTATCTATTTCCCCAATTTTGACATCTTAGGATGAAATTTTACATATTGAGTACCTGCCTTCAGTTGAAGTTGGGAACTTCTACAAAAATTTGTGAAATATTTATGTTGCCCTTTGCAGAGGGGACTTGAAGTCTGCCAAGTAACAGAGCATTGCTTTTAGGGTCTGTCCAAATCTGCATAAAGTATATACAAATTGAAGTACCTATGTAATCAGAGTAGGCAATAAAGAAAACAGATTAAGGGCACTAGATGGGCCCTCAGCATTTATATGATTAAAATAAGTGAAAATAAGTGTGATGATAAAAAAGGATACAGAGAGTAAGTACATTATGAGTTTGGACTCAAGATCTGCCTAAATACTACTATAAATCAGGCCAAATTTGGAGGATATTTAAACTAGGACATGATGAATCTGAGGAATAGTCGGATAATACAGGCAGTAGAGATAGAGAAGAAAAAAGTAATCAGACAAGGATGTGTGGAAATAAACACAAGACTTGATGGTGACTGTGGAAAGGAAGCCTAAGAGTGCACGGGGGAAGAAACTTATGCTGGAATTAGAAGCCGGAGGAGCAGAAACAAGAATTGTTCATAGTAAAATAAAGGATTAGGGAACACAAGCGTGAATAAGTCAGCAATGAAAAGGAGACAAATTCAAAGGAAAAAAAGCAAGCAAAAAATGTCTTGAGGAAGAAAACTATAGACATGTCTTTGCCTTCCAATGCAACAACTCTGCTGCATCCCAGTATTCATTACTGGATATTTCTGTGCAATAACTTGAAAAATATTTTTGAAGCTACTTGACAAATCTCCCACAGCAAAAAAACCCTATAATTATTATTATTTACTCATATCATATGACAGAAATCCTTGTGGTAATTCTAATGGTTCCCAGGTTCCAACTGGGTATCTAAGTTACATGTAAAGCAATGACTCAGAATGGATTTTCCCTTTTTTTTTGTTTTTACCTGTTCTGTCTTTTAAAAAAATAAACAACCCTCCCCAAGAACACCCAAACTCTAATAAAAGACTATCCAGCTGTAAAATTAAGTCCTTAAAAATTAGGAAATGCCTCTGTGTATCTGTTACACATAGTTCTTCAATTATTTTCATAATTCAAAACACAGATTATGAAATTACATGAGACAATGTACTGTTTTCCTCCCTAGCCCAAAATGAAAGCAAGTTCTAATTGCCTTTTAAAATCTGCATTTATGTAGTTTTAAAAATACATAACCTGAAAGTGAATTAAGCTGCATCTTGTAAATTAGCATTCTCTAGTCTGTACAAAAAGATTAAGTATGTGCTGTTTGATAGCTAGTACATCAAAAAATATATATGCATCTCCATATTAATTTCAAATGTTTAGGAAATAAGTATCTTTCAGCAGTGTTTAACAAAGAGTAAAAAGATATGTTCCCACAGAATTTGTCAAATTTGCATGTATGAGTGTTCACATTATACAAAATCATACACAAGTACTTTCCTAGTCCAGACTTTCTTCTTAATCACACTCACCACTAGCTGAATTTTTAAAACACTTGGGCATGGAAATTATTGATTTGTGTATTATATGCATATATCATACTGAAATCTGGCTTACTGGCTTTGATTAAGGCAGGATTTCACCCCAGAAATTTACTTTTACCTTCATGATTTTCTATTAATTTTTGAGTGTTGCCTTCTTCTCAAGCAGATAATGTTAAGACAAATAGTTCTCTGCACACATAAATGGTGACACGTATCCTGACTTACTTCACATCCTAACAGAGGTTTTATGTCTTTACTGGAAAAAAATAATGGTACAAATCTATTTTTTCCTAGATTCATCATTGTAAACTGCTGAATTTTTCATAACATTTCCTGAATGACTACTGCACTTCTATTGTTACTCAATACAGTATCTCCCCAGTTAATAAGAGAAAAGCAGTTAGTGAATTTAGGAAACTCTGAAAGAATGAGAGTTAGACCTACATTGTCACCAACTGTCTTTATTTTGTGAATGCATCATTCTGCCATTTGACACATCCCTTGATATGTTTGTTGCCATACTGTAGCTAATTGGTTTTTTTACCATACTGTAACTAGTTTGTCATTTGCATGGCTGTACCTGTGTATATTCATCTGTAACATTACTCTTTTGTTGACATGGCAGCTTCCAAATAATTTCTCCAGTTCACAAATGAGGAGGAGGCCCCTTTCATTTCCTATGGTATCATCCTTTCATTAGCATTACACAAGGATGGTATATATAATTATTGTTATTTCTGCGGATGGGAAAATTGATGTATATAGATTCAAAATGGCACTCCTAATATCAATTAACAGGCTAGTGACAGAACCAGAAAAAAAAAAAAAAAAGGCCAGAACTCTTGAATCTGAAGTAAAATAGTTTCTCTCATCTGGATAAAATGTATCCTATCAGCAACACAGATTTATCATACACAAGAAAGTAGGTTTTAGTATCTAAGCCTGCACCTGTATCTAAGCCTCTTGTTTATTTTCACATATAGGGCTGAGCAAAGTTCAGTCTACTGAAGAATGCTTAGAACATAATGAAGAATATTGTATTGATTTATTAATTTATAATTCAGTGATTTTTCTCATTGATTATTTAAAAGAAAGCATCAATGTCTGATGAAAAATTTGGATGTAACACAATATTATGAGTTTTATCTACCTGCAACATAATACCAGGATATGAGTGAGTTCTTGTTCGGAAGTTATTCAAGAACTTCAAATTCATATTGAGTTGTGCCACTACTAAATTATCCAATATCTCTGCATGACTTTTTGCTGAGGTACCACTCTATTCTAACATGTTGAAGGGTTTCCTGACTTAGGCTGTTTTGCATTTTTTCAGCCTATAGGTTAGGTTTAACTAAAATCTAACTGTTTTCTTCTGACTATGTAAATATACATTATGTATTACTGTGCATTGACAGATTTTTTCTGAGGCATAGTTTGTATTTCGGTAAGATATACAGATGTATCTGCATGGAAAAAAATGTCATGTTGAAAGTATTTTCAAAACAATGCTCATGTTTTTCTAGTAGGTATCTAGCAAATTTTAATTACTTCAGAACTGTAGAACCCTTTCTCATCCATTTCATGCCTTCATTTTCTGAGCACAAAATTATTAGTATGGAGTCATGTCACTATCTTTTGTTGGGCAAAATGCTTGTCCACTAACATTTGTGTGGTCATATGACCATATGTGGCTTACAGAAGAGACAGCTTTATTCCTAAAATTCTGGCAGCAGCTGTGAATTCTAAGGTAAATTTAGTTCAGCATTCTTCTCATGAGAATAAACAATTTGTACTGTAAATATCTCCTATAAATTTACAGAATTTCTACAGATTTCTAAGGAGAAAACATACATTTTGCGGTTGTCTTCTGTGAGGTCTACTAAGCAGGCAGAACAAAAGAAAAAAGGAAACAAAAGAAGACCACTGAAATCCCTTGATAAAATATGAGTAAAGGCATGAATAGAGAGCCAAAGAATGAGATGTTTACTGCATATGAGTTTACAAATTCTAAATGAAAGATAGCAAATTATGGAACTAGAATATATAGACAATGCTAATGCTAAGGTGAAAGGAGCAGGAAGGCAGGAATTTTTTTAAAAAGTGAAGCTATACCATACAGTAACTAAAATAAAACTGAAGACTTTAAGACTTTCTAAGGACTCTCATTATAATAAGAAAGGAAGGCAAAAAAAACAAAACAAGGTGGGGGTTCTGTCAAGAGGAAAAATAAGAATTGAGAGAAAGATATAAAAACGAAAGTGAAATAAAAATTACTCTTTATTTGTTTCTTCTTTGATTTTGACATCTTTCCACTTTCAGACTTCCCACTTCATTAATTTAATTTCGATGACTAACAGAATGGTAAAGCTCAAATTTATCTGAGAAACTAAATTGATAAATATTTTGTGGTGGAGGTAGTATCTATGGGTCCTTTTTTGAACTATGGGGTGATTAAGGTGTTACAAGATTCAGGTCCAAACTTTCTTATGAAAAGTTGGAAAGCAGTGTTTTACTGATATCAGATGCTCCCTGGAAGACTAGAATTCAGGGAAGGGGAGAATTCAGAAATCTGGTCAGTATTTTAAATAACAATTGGAGGCACAGCTCCTGTTGCATTCCACATTCAAATGCTGTTGCTTCTGGAAAACCCTGACAATTACAGTTCACAAGACACAAAGTACAATGAAAATAAGGTTTAAGATTTGTGGAGAAAAGAAAACCAGAAAATTGTGATGAAAAGAAAACCAGAAAAATGTAAATACATGGGTGACTCATCTTAAGGTTTGACATTGGTTGGCCAGAACAAGATTAGGACAATAGAAGGGAGTTGATGGTTGTCATAGCCTACTCAAAAATT
Source organism: Apus apus (assembly GCF_020740795.1). Taxonomy (NCBI): domain Eukaryota; kingdom Metazoa; phylum Chordata; class Aves; order Apodiformes; family Apodidae; genus Apus; species Apus apus. Next base: position 162,500,803 of record NC_067282.1, read on the forward strand.
GGGTAGTATATATATAAAAAAAAATTGTATATATATAAAAAAATAACCCTGTCTAACTAGGTATAAAAAAAAAGTAATTACTTCAATTTTAATTCTTGCAAAATATTTCTATGTCCATCTTGCAACTTAGTGCTCACTACACTAGCAGTGTTCAGGAAAGTAATCAGCAATTCACACCAATATTTATGGAGTTAATAAAAATACCCATAAAAATGCCAGCGAAGCTACCAAGGACTGATACTTGAGTCTTGCATAACTATGACTGCAAGTCACTAACCACCACGGCTCATGTATGTTTGTTACAGAAATTATACACCAGAGAAAAATAGCTTATTTTTTCTGTTCTTTTTTACAAAAGCAAGGTAAATTTATGTGCAACTGAAAAGTAGAAAATATAATCTGCAAAAGGTGGTTCTAATACACTTACGTTTGCAATTTACTGGCACAAGTTAATATAGTGGTTAAGATCTTAGCCCCGGTCAGACAAGAATGGACAACAAATACCCAACAACCCACACCAAAAAAACACTTCAAGAAATAGAAAAGAAAAATAAGTTACCAGAGAGCATAAAGAAAAAAAGTCTGATTTTGGAAGGAGTATAAACTAGTATGTATGAGAACATAACATACTGGCCATCAATAGAGGCAACTATTAGAGTCAACAACTGCTAGGTTTCCTTTAGGTTCCATATATTGTTTTGCTTGCTTGCTTCTTTTTTTTTTTTTTAAATACTGGGTGAATTTAATCCACAGTTAATTTTTCCTTTGAACATATAATATGGAACCACATCAAATGCTTTAAGTACACAAATACTTTCCTTAAACTGAGATATACTATGTCCACAGCATTTCCTTTATTCCTTAATTGATCTTGTTTTGTCAAGGAACAGAATTAAGTTAGTTTAGGATTAATCTACCCCACCCAGGTTTTTCGGAAAAAAATAGTAAATTTGGTTGATAAAAACCTTAAAATTCTTTAACCAGGATTCTAAGAACCTACCCTTGGGAATAAGATCTATAAAAAGTACATCAAAGCTGGGCAGCTCCCCAAAATATTTCTGAAAATATTGACTTACCCTTTCTAAAAAACGTCTGAATTAAAGGATAATAACTTTGAAGCATTGTGTGCTTTGTCTTTGCAAAAACATGATCATTCATATACAGTCATCTCCCTGCAGTATATAAGATGCATTTTATTTCAATATAATTCATATTTGAGGGTTTTTTTATGCAAACATATCTAAAAATAATTTATTTTTAATTTTTATACCTCTCTTTTCAGTTTAGAGGATCTAAATTTATTGATACAATTAATGGATTACAAATTGCATACAAGAAACATATATGAAACTAATATTTGGTATATGCTAAGATCTCAGAGTTGCATGGCACAGTTTGCTAAAGACTTCTAACCAATAATAAAAAATAATTCTGAGCAAAAATCAGGATTATGGATGTTGCAAAATGAACTTAGTAACATTTTAGCAATTAAGGCTTGTCAAATCACTTGTCAAATTCTTCTGTAAAAATGATGCAAGAACTTGATTTAACAATTAATTCAAATGGGAGCACCTCTAAGGTGTTTTTTTCTGAGCTCTTCTGTAATACACATCCAGGCTAACTCAAAGGGAATACACCTACTAAATCACTAAAATAATTAAAAAGCTTCTTCATTAAATATTTCAAAAAGCAAGACCAACAGACACAGTGCAAGAGAAAAGTATTTAACAATGAATACATTATAAATAAAGGCAAGCTTATAACATTTTTAGATTGAGGATACTACAGGGCTAATAATTTATTTTTTATCATTGAAAGGCAACAGTCTTTGGGAAACAGAACTAACATAATAGACATGTTTATATACAGCATATAAACTGTACAAAGATAATAGTAATGCCTGGTTTTATATATAATATGCATTACAATCTAATGTACCATCTCTGTTTAATTTCTGAAAGCCATGATGAAAAAACGTGTATAGATGCACATGCAGAAATGTATAACAAAAAGACATAAGACTGGAGCTTTTTTTTCTTTAGTTCCTGGACTACTGAAAGGAGAATTAATACGTAATTGTGCTATAGTAGATGTGTATTTAATAAAAAAAATAAATAAAATATTACCAGACACTGTAAATTGTCTCCCTGTCTCTCACACTTATGACTCTGACACTTGATAGGTCCTTCGTGCTCCTTTCCTAGTCTCTTCTTTTTGAAGGTATAACACAATGACACTTTTTTCTTTACTCTTCCCAAGCTCCTAACATAGGCAAGTTCTACATGCCTTTTTGTCAGAAGAACTTACCCTTATTTATTTTTCTGGATGGCAATATAATGTAGATTACTAGATAGACAGCAGTTACACATTAATATGAATACAATGTATATTTAACTCAATTATCCAATATACGCACACATTCTATTCTGAATATATTAATTTAGTGGTAGTTCTGCAATTTACATCAATAGCTTAGACTTGTTTCACCTACATTCAGGATCTTAGCAGCTAGAAATCTCATCTAATTTAAATGATGGCACTTCATCACTAGTCAATGGAGAGAAACAGGAAAACTAAGAACACAATTAAACCTTTTCTAAGATGGCAGGCAGAGAGAAAGAATCACATTCTTTCTCCATGGATACGATTCACTTAGACCAGGATGATAGATTTTATTTAATCTAATTTTAAAAATGTAAATCAAGTGAATAAACACAGACAAATTGTACTCACTGTTATTTTTTGCCTGTAGTGGACTAACACATTGTAAATAAATCATCCCAAAACCTTTACAAAGCATGACAAAAAATAGAGATATCAAGTATTTTTACATGTTTTCCTTGAATTTTAATTTGTTTTGCATTGAAAGTGACAATTCAGCATATATGAAAAACATAATCTAAAAAGCATATCCAGCAATTACATATAATTTATGAAATAACTGGATTTCTATTTTGACATAAAGTATTTCAAGAAACTTCACTACTTAAACAGTTTTAGGAAAGTCAACAATTTTGCCAAAGTTATTTAATACTGCTTATATTTTTTGTAACGCACATTTTTTGTGTTTGGAATATTATTTATTTGGAAAAGGCATTGTACACGAATGACAAAATATACTATGTCATATTATCAGAAATATTTTTCTTCAGTTATAGTACACAAAATAAAACATGAAACTTAAAATGCTATCACTTTATGAATTTCAAGTATGACTTTTAAATTTTTTTTCTATATATAGATTATTTTGTTAATTTCTATAACATTAGTGTGGCAAAGTTATAAGACTTTAAAAGGATCCTCTGCCACTAAGCTACAGTAAGTTCAGGAGGATGCAGATACTACAGCATAATTAGTAATCAACATGACTGAAATCTGTGTCTTGATTAGCATGTGTTCTGCTATTTGGTTAACAAAACATGTATTTTTCAAACTTCTTTTGGAGAAAAAAAAAAAAAGAATTAAAAAACTTATTATTTTATGGTTTAGAGAAAAGAAAATATTTAGGAACTTGATCATCAGAAGACCTAACATACGTCACAGGGAACTTCCCCTGGGTTAAAACCACAAGAGGAAAGTCTATCGATACTAATGATGCAGTTTTTAAACAGAAATGTAGAAAATGTATGAAAATATCTTAGGTAAGAAAGAAACAGAAATATGAGTAGCATGTGTTATTAGGGATTCCAAGCATGCTCAGTTCCACCTAGAACTTCAAAGTGATCTTTAAAACTGATACTGAAAAAAAAACGTCACTTACTTGAAGATATTGCTGAGTGTCTGTGTGGCTGCTTATTTTTTTCTCTGTTCTCAGTCAAAGCACTTCCACTAGCCATGGAAACCAGGTCTAAATCCGTGTCTTCTCTGCTTACGGGGCTTGCCTGGAAGCAGTGGGAGAGAATGTACACAATCATGAAACGAAATATAACATTTTGTGAATGCAGCTCACATTACCCCAAATAAACAAACAGGGTCTGTCAAACAACCTTCTTCAAAATGATACCACAATCCTTTATTGTTGCATAGGCTGAACAAATGCACTATGTCAAACTTTTTTTTGTAAATAAGAGCCGATCTTAAAATTGTGGTTTGTGATCTGAGTCAGTGCAACAACAAAAGAAAACATTTTAGTACAGTAATTTTGAAGAAAATCAATCTTGCAGATGGCTGATGAAACCTTAAACAGCTTAAGATCATTTACTGACCAGTCTATAATTTAAGTTATAGTTGAATGTCAGAGATGTCATATTAGATTATTTTCTGCAATATTTATGTTCTATCCAGGACACGTATCACTTCAATCAGTCAAGGGCCCAGTAAGTAATTTAATCTTTTAGTTTTTTGCTAATTAACCATAACCACCAGACAGCATTTTAATTATACTTTAGGTAAGAGTATTATCTTAATCATAAATTTATAATATCTAGTGCTAGTACATTTTGGCATGAAGCATATTACCAGCACATAAATATAGCAAAATAGAAATTAAAATCTTATTTCATTTTAACAATGGGGTCTTGTTTCAGGAACATGTAGGGCAAAGGTTAAAAATACTGATCTTGAAGATACCCACGTTGTAAATGGCAGATTGTTAGTTTTGCAGGAATTACTTCACATTTACTCAACAAGAACTCCTGTTCCTTGAAATTAAAAGCTATTCAACATCAAAACCAGCCATCTAAGAATGTTGTTGACTAGATAGTGAGGGTAAGTAATAATGAAGGGGAAAAATCAGACACTGCAGAAGAGTGATCTACAAAATCCTCAGTGCAGAGCCTGTCAGCTGGAAGTACTGAGCGTAAGGACATACTTAAATTTCCTAATCACTGGACCTTCAGAAGTGGACTCCAAGAGGCAGATTAAGTCCTTCCTTTATCTGGGCTGAAAAGTCCCAAATCCTTTCAGAACCTAGGTGTCTTACTGAGTAGCATTGATTTTTTAAATAAAAACCAACGAACAAACAACAAAAAAGGAAAGACTATGCTAGTTGTAATGCCACAAAACTTCTGCATAATATTGTAGTAGCTAGTCTGCGTGATCAGAAATCAACTGGGTCTCAACTCCTTTCTTCGGGAATGGAAGCCTGCAGCTCCCTTTTTCTCAGGAAGATGCCATTACTATAAAGTTGTAGGCTATTCTGGAGGAGACGATCTCCAGACTTCCTGTTCAAACCAGCCCACTGAACCAAGAGCAGCATTGCACCAATGCAGACAGGCTTTGTAGTCTAGTCTAGCTTAGAGAACTCAGATGAGATGGAGAACTGTTTAATTTCTTTGTCTTCTTCCTCAGTCACTGCTTAATGTAAAATTCATTTTAAAGTTCATGCATTTTGAAACCAGCAGTTACAAATATACAGAGATTTTATGCTCTTCCTTAATGACTATGTACCTTTTGTGTCAGTGCAGAAAGCTTATCTCTTATTTTCTTATACCTTCCTTTTATATGTTTCATGATAATGATTTTGAAGTTTTGCCTTGCTCAGGTACCAGGCTGTATTATCGCTGTTAACATCAATGTTTTGTTTTCTGCAGAAAAGTCATGAAACTTTGAAAAGAATAACAGTTTTATCTGGCCAACTGTTTACATTTTTGGTCTTAAAATTTAGTCACTTTAAGCTTGTGAGAGCTCTGTCAGTTCAAAATCTTTCAATATGAAGTTATTAGTGTTTTCTTAGTAGAAAAAATACAATAATTGTGACGCTCAGAGAGATTCAAACCAATTGAATTGATCATTCTTATTTCCATCTAACCCGTTTCAGCACAAAGCAGAAGTTTTCTAGTGTCCCAATTCTCAAAGACGCAGGAGGCCACAATATTTTAAACAACTAACCTTTCCATGGAATTATTAGCCAATGCCTAACCTTCACAGTATTGGAAGCTTCAGAATCTTATAGACAGCAATAGTCAGAATTACATGATAGATGTTAATAGGGCTGTCTGGATCAGTGATGTAAAATATTTGTAATTTGTTTTCAAATAAAGATAAGTGGTTTCATGTACTTACAGTCAGAGTAATATTTAAGGTTGTATCATTCACTGGAGTAAACTTAATTTCAGGTTTTGATTGAAAATCCTCTGAAGCTAATTAAAACATTCCCTTTTACATTTATAGCTTAGAACAAAAAACTGGAAAGAAATTTAAGATACTGGCATAGTCTTTCACTGAAAGCAGTATTGGACTTCCATCTGTAGTGATCATATTTTTCTCTTCAGGTTTTTTGCCCTTAGTTTTATTACTATAAACCTCTTTTTCCCCCCCCCCCCCCCATTAATTGGAAATGAATTTCAATGAAGAGGAATCTTTGCCTTGAATAAAGCTCTGCATCTGCATATTTGTCTGTTCCTATGTATGCTGTAACCTTCTGGGGTTAAAAAGTGCTTTAAAATTGAAGTTATAGCTTAATGATTTGAAGATACTGATTAATAGCAAAACAGTTAATCATGTAGGTAACTTAAGCTACATACAAAGATGAATTAGGAATTATATCCTACTTGTCATTCAGCAAAATCATATTAATTTAAAAAGCCCAGTTTAATCTGTAAGTCAGCATGCCTCCCTAAGCACTTAGGTAGTAGCAGTAGTAAGCAAAACCATCAAAATGATAAAAGATTAATGTAATACAGTCTTAGTTTTACTGCAGGTTACTGCATAGGATTTATACCTCCACAAGAAGGGCTAAAGCTTTATTAATATGCAACCACTGAAATACCATTTTGCATCCACAAAAAAGAATGTTTTAAATTCTTGGACTGTGCACAAATATCAGTTCAGTTTAAAAATTATATTAATCATCTAGTACCTTTTTAAAAATGTGTATTTTCTTCTTTCTTTCTCTTTACCAGAGCTGCTTTTATTTTTTGATGATTGCAGCTAAGAATTAACTTGATTTTTGTCACAATTTTATAGATTTTGACTGAGTTACTGTGCAAAAGCATTAGGAGTATGTTCAGATTACACACTTTGACCTTTAAATGTTAAGAGAACCCATATAAATTTTAAAAACCATAATTCTCCATTCATCTATGTGTACAAACCACAATTATTTCATTGCCTATTTAGTGCTGCTTTTTGCATTAGAGATACATTTTATTCCCTTTTCATTTTTTTGACATTGTATTGCATTTTTTTCTGTATTACATTCATGTGGAACAACTATGTAATTATGTGGCACAGGCTGTGACAATTCCGTAAGATTGCCAGTTATGTGGGCACACCACATAATACTGTTGTGGGACTGCACCAGTATCTTGTGGAAAGAACTGCTTGCTGTAAAGATACAACCTACCTATGTGCACACATGCTTACCAATAATTACATAATGTAGAATTTAGATAACATTATTAGATTATATTTTGCTCAAATGAGTACAATTACTGTTTTAGACTTTACCTAACAAATAACTATTAGTGCTGCTGCAACCAAACCCCATTGTTATGTTATTGTTTCATGATTTCAGCCACAAAACTTTAACAGTAACCTAAGAATCAGACACACCACACACCACAGGAAAATCTTTGACAAAATATGACTTAAAGAAAATAGTAATAGTAACATCTAACCCTTAAAAGCAATTTTTCATTGTTGAAATTTGGAAAAGTTTATGGAAGCATTTCCAAAACACACATATTGCATAGGTGATGAAGCTAAGGAAGAGAGAGGTTAGAAAGGCCCAAGATTGCTCAGAGTACAGAATGAGGCACGTGACACATCATCTAACTGGGAAATACTTTTTATGCAACATTTTACATCACGTACATGAAACTAAGAAACTAATTCTCTATAGTTTGTACGGATTTGCCCCATTTTAAATGGCCACATAATTATATTAATAAAAATATTGCTAATTTGTTAATAAAACATGAAGTGTGTGTATATAGATACATACACATATATATAAATATATTATGAATTAGCCAGTAGGAATCATAACACTGCTCAGTATCACAGGAACTTTTGGATATCTCTGACACTGAGTCTTTTCATTTGGTAAATCTTCAGATTAAATTGCACGTTTGTTTCTTCTCCTGTCAAGCTACAGAACTACCCATTTCAGAAAACAGATTTATTTTTTTTTAAATGCTGCAAATGAATAATGAAAAAAATAGAGGACTTTTCATGATGTAAAATCTATAGAAAAGAGATTGTATGATCAAGTCTGATACTATACATTGTTTTTAATAATGTCACTGTATTAATAAACTAGTCCATTTTACTGTTGTTTAATGAATGACACTGTGGGCATACCCGAATGATTTAGGTATGGGACTTACAGAATTTAATAACATTTAAACTTGTCTGATTGGCAAGAATACATCTTTTTAGTCTTAAATGTAGTAAGTGCTGAACTATATTAGGTTCTTTAAACTTTTTTTTAAAGGTTGGTTTAGACACTTTATAAAATATACAGTAGCATTTGATGTCTTTAAAACAAAACTATATCAGATTAGAAAAATAGGTCCGTATGTACACACATGGAGTGTGCTCAAACATTTTCTTCTCATCTCCATCCATGGGCGACTTGACTGCCAAACAGAGACAACATTAAAGAATTATATCCAATAAAAAAAATCTTGTGGCTGTTTTTACATCAAGTAGGCATTTGAAAAAAACATCAAGGTATAGCTGAGCTCTATCTTGTGAGATTCCACCTGGAGTACTGTGTCCAATTCTGGAGACCCCAACATAAGAAGGACATGGAGGTCATAGAAAAAGTCCAGAGAAGGGCCACAGAGACGATCTGAGGGCTGGAGCACCTCTGCTATGAGGACAGGCTGAGAGAATTCTTTAGTGTGAGGGTGGTGAGACACTGGCACAGGTTGCCCAGCGAAACTGTGGAAGCCCCATTCCTATAAGTGTTCAGGACCAGCTTGTATGAGGCCTTGAGCAACCTGATCTAATGGGAGGTGTCCCTGCCCATGCAGGGAATTTGGAACTGGATGATCTTTAAGGTCTCTTCCAACTCAAACCATTCTATGATTCTATAATATGATGAAAACAAGTTCTTACCATAAGTTGTATTCGTCTTCTGTCACATATTACAGGATCTAACTCAGGCAAAAAATGACAGCTGGGAAAAAAGTAAAATAGATATTTCAATAAATATCATTGTAGTTGGTTTACTAAAATACCTGGACAGAATCTTCCCTGGAAACACAACTGCTTAAGTAGAAATTTAAAATAACTCCACAGTTAAGATGTATCAGCGTAATTAACATTAATTGACAATTTTAAGGTATCAGAGTATTTAATATAAAAATATTTTTACTTAAAATAAGATAAAGACATTATTAACAACTAATATTATTTGTTCATATAACAGAATACTAATTTAAACATACAAATGTCAATAAATGCAACTAGGCATGAACTTCTGCATGTACTGAAATAAATTATAGCCAAGTTAAATTGTTATACTACTCTATGTAGGAGAAAAAGTTAGTTTTAGTTACATAAATGTATCAGCTGTTCTAAACAATATATCCGTGGTGCCCAAATGGGTATTAGTGGGACTGTTGCCGCATTCAGAAATGGTATTATAATTTTTAAAAAGGCCAATACAAACACTAGCACACACCTGCAGGGGTAATATAATAGCATTTAAAAAAAAAAAAATCTTTTACAAATTTCCATGCCTTCTTACTTTCAAACATCACTACGTCCTTTTCCAATGTTTTCATTCAAGTTAAAAGTCATTACAGTTATCTTAAACAAACACTTGGAGGGCTTCACTATTATGGAACATGACCAACAGATAAATATTTTCTAAGGAATATGTGCTGCGTATACTTTCTACAGGCATTGATACAATTTAGAGATGTGGAATATTTTTCCATACAAATTATAACATGCAGTTCAAACTCTTACACTGAATCCAGTGCTTGCCTACTGACACCTTGTTTGGTTTTATTAGAGGTGCTTGGCATTGTGTCTACTAATGACTTCACTAAGGTATCAATGTTTTATATTGAATTTATGACCAAAATAGACTTAATATTTCTTCATGTCAGTTTAGGGAATGAGATTAACAAATACAGGCTGGGGGGAGAATGGCTAGAGAGCAGTCTTGAGGAAAAGCACTTGGGGGTGGTAGATGATGATAAGCTTGACATGAGCCTCCAGTGTACACTTGCAGCCCAGAGAGCCAACTGCATCCTGGGCTGCATCAAAAGAAGTGTAGCCAGGAAAGACATGGAACTGTTGGAAAGGGTCCAGAGGAGGGAACAGGCTGATGAAGTTGGGGCTGTTTAGCCAGGAGAAGAGAAGGCTCTGGGCAGAGGGAGCAGCCTTTCAGTACATGAAGGGGCCTACATGAAAGATGTAGTAATAGGACAAGGGGTAATAGTTTTAAACTGAAAGATGATAGATTTAGGTTAGACATATAGGAAGAAGTTCATCACCATGAGTGCAGTAAGGCACTAGAATAGGTTGCCCAGGGAGGCTGTGGAAGCCCCCTCACTGAAGGTGTTTAAGGTCAGGTTGGATGAAGCTTGTGCAGCCTGGTCTAGTGTGAGGTGTCCTTGCTCACAGCAGGGAGATTGGAACCTGATGATCTTTAAGGTCCTTTCCAATCTTAACCATTTGATGATTCTATGATTTAACAGTATAATAATAAAAAATAAAGATAGAAGGAACACATTTACAACATTTTACTAAAAGATACTATGAAGATGTAAAAGTTGGGTCTATGTTTTGAAAACAAAATAAAAATACATACTATCTAGTTAAAAAGTGTGGATTTTACTTCCTTAATCAAATCTAACTATATATAATGTTACAGATGATCTAATTACATAAAACCATAATATATGTATATACACCAATAAAGGTACAAAATATATGACAAATAAGCACTTTTCCCCATACTCTTTGTAATTTAAAAGCCACTGCATTGCTAGCATAAAGCTATATAGATTGTTATCATTAGGTTCTGCACTGTGTATAATTTCATCATCACTGTGGATGAAGTATCTATACAATGAATACTAAAACAATTCTAGAGGAGACTATGTTTGGGACCTTGAAATATGGCGTACTGCCTGCTAGCTACAAAGTTATGTTTATTTTAGAACTATTAACCTAGGTTTCGCTTTACAAGATCAATGTAATAAATAAATAAATAAATAAACCTAATTTAAAAGCAATGACCTCACCATTTGGTATTTTTGGAACTGGCTGCTTCATAATCCAAAAGCTGTGGATGCAGCCATTGGTATGTAAAGCCTTTTCTCTGTAACTTCTCATCTAAAGTAGAATCCAGCTGAGAAAATTCTTCTTTTTTACCTGGGGAGGTAAAAAGATACTCCTGTTTTCATTATTATTTTAAATTATTTTTTTTTTAGATTCCATAGATTAATTTTCAACATACTGCCTTTTACAGAAGAAAAAAGGCAATTACTTTCTTTGCTTTCAGAGTCCAACTAACTTGAATGTCTTCAGATATAAGAAAACATAGGGTATAAGAAATACTTTTCAATTATTTTTTATTTTTATGGTTTATTTTACCTTTTGGGATTAACTATTTTCCTTCTGAATAATTTCATTTTTATTGGGAAATAAGAGTCTCCTGTATTCTGAAGTATGTATGGAATTACATGTTATATATAAATGTGAATGTTGCTTACTGTGCTATTTTGAGGCTAAAAAGTACACATTCACATATATTTATAATTCTGTTTATCAACCTATAAGGTAAAAAATCACCATTATATGCAGCCTGAGTGGACACATGCCAATCTCACTCCTCTGATATATCTTTTACTGATATGATTTATTAAGATGTTTGAATGACACTTTCTGATTATTAGATATCAAAGAAATCGTATAGACAAAAGAAATTCTTTTTCACAATTACAGCCTACTTTTGGATCACAAAAGACACATGAAGACAGGGAATAAAGTAGTGATGCGATGAAAAAAGGTGTACAATTTTGGAGATTCTTCAGTTTTTCAGACAATTCTGGTGAATACCAGATACATTCTGAAATACAAGGAAGAACATGGAAGAATTGGAAGAGCCTGCAAAAGAAGCATCACTGATGCATGGGAACATTAATGGATTAGAACAACTTTTTATTTTCTGTCTTTATGCATTACTTTTATAGGTTATGTCTTTTTTGCCACCTTTGACTCAGGGCTTTCATGAAACACCAGAAAATTTTTTTTTTTTTTTTTTAAATAAAAGTATTCTGTTCTCTTTAATGTAATTTCAGATGATATTGAGTTATCTCCACTCTCATTGATAATTCTTTTTTTTTTTTTTTTCCTTTCAAAGATTTTTCTTCATCTTGGTGATATGTAAATTCAGCAGCTACTACAAGTTGCTTAATAAACTGTGGGAACATACCTGTCCTTTTATACTCAAACCAGCATACAGTGTAGGTCACTGTCCTTTGTATCAAATTCATTTGCCCACTGTGAATGATTTCACTATCAATAGCTGTAAAGGGGCAATGGAGGGAATGTCAGAACTGCTTTTGAGGTGAATGGCCTCCTCTTATTTTAAGCCTTAGATTTCATTCCTGGTTTGACAACATAAAATGAAATTACAGGCTACTCACCAACTCATGTTTGTAAGAGGTTTACTACATTGCCTACAGTTTTTTTTTCAACTTTTCCTCTGTAAAAATTATTATTTGCTTTGCATAAGCTGGAAAATGTTATTCCTCACTTGGATTTTACCTGTCTTTACAGTGAGCTCATTGCTTTAATCTTTTAGCTCTAAGGTTAAAGTATCATAGCCTCTTACTTCATAGTCTGAAATATAAATGTCTTTTGGTTGTGCTCGCCATTTATCTTGGTACAAAGAATCTCCATTCAAACCAAATGCATTCCCTAAGATGAACATGTTCAATTGCCAATTCCATAATTACCCTATTAAAATCAGGCAAGGTCCCGGTCCAGAAGATGAAGTCATACATGTCTTATTAGTGACTCACAGACAAGAATATAGAAGAATTTATCCTCAGTTGATGTAAAGAACTCTCCTCTGCCTACTTAGGCAGATGGAAAATGAAAAGCTTCAATGGAACATCCCTGTAGGTTATGACTGTGAGGTTCTGAGAGCTGACTAAAAAGATTAAGTAGTGAACTTCTCAATCAGTGTCAAACATTAATACATAAAGAGTCTTAGTTACAAAGTTCATCCCACAACTAGTTGTATTTAATGACTTTTAAAATTTATTTTTAATTTATTGTGCATGTTAATTATTGAAACAAGACAGTGACCAAGACTTCAGAGAATAGGTGTGGTTTTCTTTTTAATTTTATATATGCTATTAAACAGAATATTCTTGTTCCATATTCCTTGTAATAGTGGCTTTTTTTCTCAAATGGAAAGACACTGTTCAATAATTTGTTAATAATGCTGCAGAAAACTGTATTTTATTTTCTTATTTGGATCATACTAATATTTTTAATTTTAACACTAACATCTCTCTTTTTAAATCTTATGAAAATAATACTGTGTTATGAATTGAAACAGAGCATTATCACTTTTCTATTCCATTTATGAACATCATGTGTTTGAGGATCTGGTGTATCAGTATCATTAATATGCATTTACTTGATAGCTTCCTTAAAATTAGCGCTCTGGGTTTTTTTTAAAAACCTGGACCTGATTTTGCAGAAGTACTAACACTCACAAATTCCACAGAAGTTCCAAAGAGCTGTAAGCATTCTGCATCTTTGAAATGGATCAGACCTATAATCTTTAATTGTTAAAACCAGACAAGTCTTAGAATATCAAAGAAAAAAGGAATACATCAAAGAAGGCATAACTCCGTCAAAAAACAAATTAATCACAGAGGTATTTAAAGTATTGTAACCTCATTAGATTATCACTTCTAAGCTTTCAATCTTTCTGACTTTTTTTTTTTACATGACACACACGTTAATAATTTAAGATTGGAATAGCCTTACATTTGGCATTAATACAGTAACGATTTTTAGGTGTTGCCAATTAATCATCCACACACATACGGTGCATTTAGGCCAGATCCAATGCAGCTTTCAGAGGAACCTACTGCCACTTTCATACAGAATTTGGGCATCTAAGTAGAGAGAACTTATCCAGAAGAGCCTGGGCACCTAAAACGTCCTCGGAAGGAAAACAAATTATTTTCTAGGTCCACAAATCAATATGTAAACCCATAAGAACCTGAACTTTTGGATCCAGAAAAATGTCACCATCTGTCAAATTCATTTGCTGGGCCTGCTCTGAGCATGACTCATGTTCAGTGTAAAATATGGATGTTACTTATGTATTTTAGACTATCTCTGGATAATCCATTAAGTTAAAGGACAAGGCCTAAGAATCTGTGAACCACTTCTGGTGAAGTGCTAGGGCACTAGCACTGGAGCCGGTTTTCTTCTCATAGATGTTTCTTCAAGACTGATACATCTTGTGCCCTCAGCTATAGCAGTTAGCTTTAAAAAGAGGACTGAAGCACACCCAAAGGGAATAGCTTGGTATGTGCAAGAAGATGCTGAGGAACCTGATCCAACACAGTGTTGTTTTGTGTTGTTGTTTTTTTTTTCCAAATATATTTGTTAATGGTGGTAGGATAAAAGGTCTAACTTTAATATGTCATATGTTTCTTGAAACAGAGAAATATGTGCAGAAGGCTGCACTGTATCCAACATTTTACAGCTAAATTTTGTGTTTGGAGGGTGATTTAATTCACTTCAAAACTTGATTGATATAGAGTACAATACAAATAAAGTAAGAGACTAAGAAAACTAAAAGACCGACAGTGAGAAAGAAGGGCTTGGAATTTCTTCAGCATTCTAAGTTTTCCTTCTTTAATATAAAAAATATGTGACCAGAGTTAATTTTCTCAAGATGTATTCTGGAAATGGTGCTCCTAATATAGGAATTAGGAAGCTGAGATTGGGTAGAAAATTCCTACCAGTGCTATTAATATACTGAAATTTTTCTTATCTGTCAGTATTCTGGTATACATTACTAGTCAGCAATATATATTAGGAGGGTGTGTGCATGTGAGTCTGTGTAAGAGTGTACAGACACATTTAGGTTGGAAAAGACTTTTAAGATTGTCAGGTCCATGCTGTAATACACATCAATAAACAATCTTGAAATTCCAAATGTAAAATACAACTTTTAATCTCATTTTCTCCATATGTAAGGCAACAAACAAAATGGCATTATTTCTGTAACAATCTGTATAATACACGCGGAACAGAAAGCAAAACCAATGTAATAACACTGCTACCAAGGCAAGAAATTGAAGAATTTTGAAACAGATAGGAAAATAATAATAATAATAAAACCCCCACAACTACTACCCTCCCTCCACCTCCAAAACCATCTGGAAATGTATAGCAGGATATAAGAGAAATGAAAGGAATTTCTTCTCTTCTATAAAAAGCTTGACACATTTGTTAGGAGTCTACTTTGTCAGAAGTCACTAAAGCATTATGTAACAATCACTACATGTCCAAAATACAGGTCTTGGGAAAAGAATGGAATTTAGAGCAGTCTTTAGCATGCTGGCAAGTATTCAGTGAATACATTTATATGAGCAATATGTAAAAGACTTCCAGACAGTTGGTAGTATCAAGTGGTAGTAACTGATAGAGAGTTTTTTTCACATAAAATTATAGTATCTCCAGATAATTTTAGTTTTACTACAACTCAAGTCTGGAATTTTCAGATAGTGAAACACATGCATTTCTACCTAAAAAAACCCCACCACAAAAACTTGTGACATAGCTATATTGTACGTATTAGTTAATTTTAGATGTTATTTTTCATCTCAATAACTTTTGAGAAAACCAACTTCCATCTCTAGGACTAGAATGCAGCAGAAATATTTGCAGCATTGTCTATTTAAGTTGACAGCTGTATAAAAGATGAAATATATTTTTTTCACAAGACTACCACATCAGGTTATGACACGCAAAATTTCTTGATGCTTAAAAATGAATTTTCAATTACATGATGAGTTTTGAACATGGGAATGCTAATGCACTCCACAAAGAGCACATCTTTCAAAAATTAGAAGAGTAATTAGTGAATGGAAAAAAAAAATTCTTTCAAGGTTTTTTTTCTAAAGCTTGTGAATTTTTTCTCTTTTCACCAGGTATTTAATAACTTTTTCAGCCTATAAATAAAGTCTACTATACTACTATTCCATCTGCAAACCTTCTCTTCTCTAATATCTTCATCTGCTATTGTAATAATCTCTCTTTTACCACATGACTGTTCTTGACCTCACCCTCACACTCATTTTTCCCGCACTGAATCCAGGTATTCACCACACTCTCAGTTAAGACCATAGTCTTTACTTTGGCTGTCCTTTTTCTCCATGTTTTCATTTCTATTTTTTTTTTTTCTCTCTTTTACACCGTGCTCTGTTTCTAGGTGATTAACACCAGTAATAAACCTTCACCTACTTAGTTCATCCCGCTTCAGAGATTACCACATTTCAGTCTGCGCTTTCTGTGTGATCTCTTATTATTAGATTATGTAAAAGCTGAACCCTTTCATTGAGATTCCTAAACCAGTGAAACTGTACAAATTTCAGCTACTGAATTCAAGGAAAACAGGATTTCATACTTGGGCCTTCTCACACATTCTTTTCTATTTTGCTACTTGTTCCTGCCTCTGCAGGATACACCACCACTACTGTTTATAAGCAGCAACTAGTATTTATCACTAGCTTATTGGTTATGCTCAATTTGTTACTTTCCCAACATTTAGGCCAATCAAAGTCTTACTCAGTCTTCAGTGGTGTACTTTTAAGACACCTAATTTAAAGTTATTTCTCTCTATTCATATCACAATGGTGTTGATGAAGTTCTCCCAGTATTTCCTGATTCTACTCTGTTTTGCTGCAACTCTCTGATCACACAAATATATTACAAACTACTGCTCCATAATAAATTGCTTGTGTATTTTCCTCTTCTTGTGAACATGGTACATTTTCCTTTGAATTGCTTCATACCCTTCACTTTCTTGGCACTGACTTCAAGGCACATTCAGCACTATTCCTTCTGATTTATCCAACTTTCTCAGCTTCTATGGGCTGTCACCACTTTCTGCACTCCTTCTGTTATGTTAAACACAATTTCTGAGTTGATCTATAAACCTAAATAAAGATTTCACCTGAGGTGTGTACAGGAAACTGCCACACATGCAATTGCTAATTTAATTTTTTGCTAATATATGATTATTCTGATCTGATTCAGGCAGTGAATCTTGGGATAAGCACTTGAAGATCTACCTGGGGAAAGATATAGTGATTGAATAATGGAGGGCTAATAACAATAATAACATAAGAAAAGTCATAGAGATGGGAATAAAAAATAAAGGGACAGCAGTGCACTAGCTTATAATACAGGTCCACGCTCTCTAATAAATTGTGCCAGATTCCCTTGTCCACCAAATAAAGAAATAATTATTTAAAAAAAACAAAACAAAAACACAACCAGAAAACAAACCAATATTCTTCCATTTGAGTAAACTCGTTATTTTTGTACAATTTAAATAATTACATTTAGAGTTATGTAGAATACTGTTAAAACACATTCATAGCAAGGAAATATTCAGAAAAAAAATTGTTTATGTCTTCAGATTGTTACAGCAGTCATTTAACATTGGAGTTAAACAAATAGTTACAGTTATTTATTTTAACCTCAGTCAGTGACAAAGGTCATGTGTTTTTTTTCATGAAGAAAAGCAGAAGAAAAAGCAGGGGAATAAACTGCAAAAATCATATGGAAGTGTTAAGATTCTAATTAATTTGAAAACTTCCAAGAAAATGCAAGTACCAAGCTCTGATGACTGAGTCTATGATTTTGCCCAGTTGAAATGTAGCAGCTGCTCCAGGTATCTTTGTTTTAAGGCAAGTATTAAAAGGCATGAAAGCATCAAACTCTTCTGCCCCAGTGTGCTGGACTCTTACATTGCAGTAATAGTATAATGAGCAGCATTACTATTAGGATAGCCAGACATTTTCCTGTTGGATTAATGCTGTGGTAAAAGGGAAGATACAGTTGTATTTTACCCAGGAATAAATGTAAAAAAAGTGATAATAGATAGTAAGAAGTGTATATATATATACAAAAAATCGTAGTATGCCAGCATCTACCTATACAGAGACAAATACATGTGGCTTCCTCAGCTTCACAAAACTTAAACAGATAGAAGTTGCATTAGATCTAAAAAGAACAGACATATTTCTCAGTCCAACCACCCAAAGGAAGGCTTATTTTAGGTATAGGTTGGGAAATAACACAAAATAGCTTCATGTTTGAGAAACTAAGCTGGTTCTTTCTTAAAAATAAAAACCCACCCAACAAACCACAACAGAAAACCAACCCCCAACTCTACAGAAATGGAGAAACTACAGGGATGATATTCTACCCACATGCACAAAAAGAGATTAATTTCTATTGTAAACTATTCCTTCCTGCAATCAGCACTCTTCAAGATCCACTCAGGCTTTTAACATTTCAAGAACTACATAAAAACCCTATAGCACTACGCTGTATGTTCACATTATTCTTTTGTGTATTCTTCTGCTAACAGGGTGTTCTCTAGCCTATGAATTACCTGCTTCAGCTTCCCAGTATGGGCAAATTTCATTTGAAATTCAGTTTCATTTGCTGAGAAGCAAATTTGGAGTATAGCCAAGAGCTACCCAGAAATCTTCAGATAGTCAACATCCTTAAAGAATCAAAGAAATCAAGAGGTAAAAAAATATTTTTAAATGGCATGTTCAACATTTCCATGCTTAATTATCCATTAGGAAATGTAAGGAATAAATAAGATGGAAGTAGATTGAGCCTATTTTGATTATCCTTATGGCCTACACTCACATTCTGTCTCATCCCCCAAATCTCACTAGTACAGACTCTATCTCTAGTTTTCCTCATAATCTTTGGGAATTAATAGACCCTCTAATGATGGACATTCTCTGCTGAAAAGAGCAATGGATTTTATATTGGTCAGGAGAAAATTAAGAGATGCATAACATACTTTTTTTTTTTTTTTTAACAGAATCTTTTGATAGGTTTTATTTCTACACATTCCAGTTCTTAAGATTAACTGACAAAAACAATCAAGAAATTGAACAGAAATGCTCAGTTGCTCAGCAATGAAATAGCAGTCCCAAGCAAGAAAAGATGATCACTTTGTATTGAGTCCAAGCCAGAAGAATACCTTTCTCTAAATTCAATAAACTAAGCAAAACTATTTAAGACATCAGATCTTCCAAAGGAATTCTCAAAAAAAAAACAAATACAAAGGAACATTTTGTAAGAGCACAGAAGGTCTAACTACTATGTTGTCCCCTATTGAGAGGGCAAAAACTGTAAGATGAAACAAATTTTATTGAGTGTGACAATCATTAAGGTAGGCTTTGTTTGTACTGAAGGACTCAAAAGGAAAAGAAAGGGTCCAAAAAATCCAAATACAACCAAAGATTTTATCAAAATAACAGTTTGAGCTTGCTGTGTGACAAGAAGACACATATGCCAAGTATTTAAAAAAAACAAAACACATTACATGGGAGCAGCATGAAGTTAGTCAGCAAAGCTGACTTACACTACATAAATAATTGTCTTGTAATTTTTATGAGCAAGTAAGTAAAATATGTAAATTATAAAAACAGCTTGTGAGCATTCATTTAAAAAGACTATTATGTTTATTCTTGAGAATAAACATTTTTCCTAGATAAGTACCTGAATAACATATGAACTTGTCTTTAAGAACTCTTAATCATCAACATGCTTGATGAGCATGACCACCATATGTGATTGGTACTTATTAATGCACAGTAACACTGAAAGTGAAATAATGAAATTATTCTATTAATGTCAAGATGTAGTGAAGTTATGTATACTTATGAATTGATTATCTATTCTATCTATTATGCATACAGATAATTTCCAATTGTTTCCAAAGTGATCCAATAATTCAATTACAAGTTCCAATGATTTCCAAAGTGTTTTATTTTGTATGTGAGAAACTTTCTGCCTTACTTTCCTATGTTGAGTCAAAATGCCTGTTGGTATTTGATGAAGATACTGAAATAATTCACAGCTTTGTCAGTGCAGTAACAAATACACAAAGTCTACACAGACTAAGTGCAAGGTTGCTGTTTAATCTACTTTATATAAAAACCCAGAGGTACCGTGAAGATCAGGCTTGTCATTATGACAAATATTGTATAAATGAGGCTTGATTTAATGCTCATTGAATTTAGATAGACATGGTTGTTTTTCTTAAGATTCTGCATCTAAAGTGAGTTAATCCCTGAGTGTGTACAATACCTATATATTTCTATCCAGCTTAAATATAACCATAAACACTAAGCTTCTGAGTGACAAAAAAATATATACATAGAATTACTAATTATTTTTTATTAAGTTATACTTAATTGGTTGATACATCATGGAAGAAAATAAACAATATGAAATTCTGGTATCTTATGGATCTATTAAGAAAATATAATTTAATTTGAAAGGAAGGACAGGTAAAAAAAAGCAAAACAAAGCCATTGTTTGCCTGTAATTTGCCTCAGGTTGATTCTTAATACATATGGCTTTTATATATATAAAATTCATATGGATATTATATTTTTATCGATTTCTTGATTAATTGGACTGAAATTTTCAGCTTGTAAACACATGAAAAATGCAATAATTGAAACACAGTATATAATTTTAGAGAAATAAACACATACTCAAGAGTATTAAGCCCCAGGGGAACAGAACTGACTTAATGATATGGATTCTGGATCAGGTACAGTTACAATGGCACAGTTTTTTCTACCTAAGCAGAGAAGATTTGAATTATTTACCTCACTGAATGAAGAAATCAGAATTGAAAAAGGAATAAATTAGCTCTGAGTCCTACTGTTCTTTTATAAATTTTGTTGGACTTCAATTAAAATTATTTTTTAATGAGAAAATGAGCAAAATAAAAAAACCAGTTGTATTACTGAACATAATTTAATCTTCTTTAAGCTTAATTGTAAATAATTTATTCTTAGAGCAGGTGTGTTTAAATTAGTTTCATTTTTACTAAGCTTCTAAGCTAAAATTGCTACAACAGTCTCCAACTCACTGACTTAAATACGTCTGTACATATTTAAAAAATAGTTCATATACAAGGGAATAAGTTAAATACCATGATGAATAGGTGACTCTGCCTCATGTGCATTCTGTTTATATTTACCATAGCTTTCAGGGCAGCCATAACTAATTAACTTAAAAGTATAATTTGTTCTACCTGTTCCCTAACAAGAAGTAAAACAGTTGTCCATTCTTAACTTGTTTACAGCCAATTTATCTAAGCTCCTGTAAGTAGTACCAGAATTTACAGAGCACTTATTTCTGATCCGAAAAGGAGCAAAATCCCATAAATTCCAATTAGTTAAGCAAACTCCCACTGGAGATTAAGGAACTTCAATAGCTAATAATTAATAATATACTATTTACTCCAGAAGAAAGGAATAGATTATTATATTATGAGTTTTACAACCTTACAGACTAAATTAGGCTATTTAAATTCTATTAATTTACATGAGAATTTGAAAAAATATTAATTACATATATTATTAAATATATTCATTTTTGGTAGATGAATTTAACTGATTATGATTTAACTGGTCAAACCAAGATTTTACTTTCACTGTAACAGTTACTGTCATGAAGAACAAGCAGTTCCATACAAGATATAACAATTTTGACACAAAGTATTCTGAGTGAAAAGGCAAACAGAATTATTTAAAACAGTTGAAGAAATAAAGAAGTATTACATAGTCATATTTGCATTATTAAAAAAACAACCTAGTAGAGTAAGCACAAAGCATTATTTGGTTCAGCAAGATTTTTCTGCTTTTCTGTAAAGCAAAGAAATCAATACATTGATCAGTATCAATCAATGTTTAATCAGAAGCAGTATCTTAGGGGTATTGATACAGAAGTAAGAAAAAGGTAAATGTATCTGCAGTGAGAATACAAAAAATATATATAAGAAAACAGATAAACTTGTCTGTAACTTGGATCACAGCTCTTGAAACTCTCTTTAAAGCCTTTGAACTTCTCCATATTCTGGTTCAGTGAATGCATCAAGGGATACTAAAACTGGAGAAATGTCTGAATAGCATCATCGTCCTCAAGGCAGCCAGGTCTCTGAACAGACTCTCCCTCAGGATTCTGGCTAGAAGAGGAGGAAAACAGGAGAAAAGAATGCAATGATGTAGCAAAATAGTCACTAAAATCAAGATATCTGATTTTCAATTATATTTAAAAAGTCTTAATTCTACTCACCTTCTCCTGGGTTCCAGATTCTTCAGCTTTCACCTGACTAGTCCTGAATAACTACATCTCACAGTGCTCTGGGTGCTCATCAGTACTGTCTCATTGAGCAACTGCATTAATTATGGAATGAAAAAAGGGGATTTTCCCCTGCTCTTTCTATAATGAACAAATATATTGTTGCTGGGAAGACATATAAACCTATAACACTCTCACAGGGGAAATAAAACAAATTTCAAAAGAAGGAAGTAGTATGATGCATGAATAACTTGCAAGCTTAGTAACAGAGTGAAATAGTAGTAACTGTTCGTACTAACGTACAAACCCAAAAATCCTGAGCAGCCATAACTGTGAAAGAAGCAACTTTTAAAATTTATTCCAAGTAAGCTTTTATAAATATTTCCATTTGCAATAAATGACAGAATTCTGAAAGAGAATTTTGAATACAGTGCACACAGCTCACATGGTATGATGACAGCCTATGCAGTGTTTTAGCATATGTAGACCAGACTACAAGTAGAGTCTGACAAAACCTAAGAAGGCAGACCTGGCTAAGAGTCAGGAGTCACGCTTATTAAATTGAACTCTCAGGGGTATCATGCAATCAGAGGTCACAATCGAGGCAACAGAAGCAATGTCACGATATCAGAGAAAGGGCCAATTCAGACCTGCTCCCTGACAGGCAGTGAGGTCACGGCTTGCGGCAAATAACTGTATTAAAAGGGAATATTCTCTGCACACTTTTAGAACTGTCATCTGAACAAACAAAGCCAGGTCATTGGTAGGTTAAATCAGAACTTTCTGCCTTAGCAGCACATAGCTTCCTTTCTTTTTACATTCACTGCTAATTTATCTGTACTCACTACTACAAAATATACATCAGCTTCTCAAGCAAATTCTTGGTGTATTTAGCTTTGAAATACACAGTAGTGTTCATTTTCCCCCCTTTTTAAAAGTTAAATACTATCTTTGACAAAAGATATCACTGCTCTCTTCATAAGATGAAAATTACTAAGCTTGCTTCATACTTGAAAACAACAGGAATGCCAGAGCTTCAGGGAAATTACTTTCCACATTGAATTTCTTATTAACTCTGATAATCTGCATTTAGAAACCATTAAAATAATTACAGTTATTAATAAAATACTTGTTTGATGATAATAGTGAAAGTGAAATGAAGTTCTTCTTTTGTCTGGCTGCTTGGATTTCTTTACTTTGCTACCTGGATTTCCTTATTTTGCTACCTTGTAGAATCTGCTACAAGACTCTACAAATGCATCAATTTATGCAATTATAAACATGTTGGATTAGTTAATCTGACAATAAACCTTCAAAGGAAGAGCAATTCTAGACTGTCATGTAAGTAAAATTGCCTTCAAAAATATTATCTCTGTATGTAGCCTTTCTTAAGAATATAAGTAAAAAAATACAAATAACTACACAAATTCAGTGTTTCTACCTTTCTTTATACACATAACAAAGACACAATAACTGCAGTGCACACAGCAAAAAACCATAAACTTATGAAATTAAAAAAATTACTAAAAAGTTTCTATACTGCACATTGTAAGAATTGAACTGCAAAGTTATGAAGTGGGAAGATGTACCTTATAGAAATAACACAGCATCAAAATTACAGAGATATTACTGTATGATTATACATTTTTATTAAAATATTTTAGTTACTTACAATTCCTTGTAAATTAATCTAGGTCTAGCAAACATACTATTTTATACATTACATGAAACTTGTAAAAGTAGTAAGACTTTGGCATAAGAGTTCATATTGAATTGCATAAAATTCTCAATACCTAGGTTTCACTTTCAGAGTCTTGTTTAAATATTTTGCTTGACAGATGTTGCACATTACCAAAATATATTATGTCTCTGACCACAACATTATTACTTATAAAAAAGAGATTTAAATGTTTGTTCAATGTTAAATGCATGAAAATACCTTTTTGAAATACTGTAGATCTCTGACCTTATTAATCACATTAATTCTCTGTAACACTATAGTTCCCATTACAGAATAGAAAAAAAAAAATAATACAAAATTATATAAGCAACTTTAACCTATTACATTTTCACATCATTGAAAATCTCTGGGGTGAAGTCCTCCCTTTAATTCTCCACAGAAAGTACTTAAAATATGCAGAGGCATTGCTATTAAAATGTAAATCTACAGGAAACATTTTTCAATGTGATTGAAAATGTTTCATGTTGTCCAAATGAAACAAGATTCTACCTATAATATATTTCTAAGAATACATTATATTCCTTGTTCATAGCTCCATACCAGATGAAAAGTCTTTTGCAAGATGAACACTTGTACAGTGTAACATTCATGATACTTCTGAGGACATAAAACATACTTTTTCTGTGGCCTATGTCAAAATACCATTTGCATACCAATATGATTTTAATGCTTGAAATACTCACTTTGGTAAATGCTTGGAATATATCTGAAAATGCACTTTTAATGACCTCCTAATTAGCAATTTTTTTTTTTTTTGAAGTGTCAAAAGAATACTGAGTATTGTTCAGTAAAAGCAAAACAAGTAAACAAACCACCCCAATACTGACTACAGTCCCCAGGCATCTAAACAGATGGCAACAAAATCAACAATTACTTTTAACTACACACACTACATCTGAGTGCTGTAACACTTTATTTTAGAGGAACTTAGCCAAACGTATTCTTGCTTATCCCCTCCAACCAAATCCATTTGGATTTAACTTGTTGCTAAAATTATCTGTCTTTTGCACTCTAAGACCTGGGTCACAACCTTACTTAGGGACAGGAAATAGTTATCAGGTCACTGAATGGCCAAATGAAAAAGGATTTGAAATGTTTCGGTACTCAGGGGTCTATTCATCCAAAATGATTGCCTTATGTAGTATTAAAAGCTGTGAATGTGGAGTCAACTTGTTTGCATATACATTGTCTGAGATGCAGATATCTTCATTACCTAGCCTTTGGACTCAAAATGTCAAGGAAAGGAGAAAAAAAGAGAGGTAGAATCTCAGAAGATGAAAAAAACCCAACTATTTGAACTCTTGTGTTACCTTAGTCAACAATAAGAAAAACAAGTGACATTTCAGGTGAAATCTCAGTCCTACTGAAGTCATCATTGGGCAGTTATTATCAAAAAAAGCAATAAAAATGTTTTTCTTAAAAGCAGTTCCTTGTGATGAAATTGTGATGAAAGCACAGGTGATAGCCTACACATTGCATAAAATACAATTTTTGGAAGTTTGTTGGAACAAACACTCTCTAGCCTGATGCACTAATAAAATCCTGATACCACCAAAAATTACAACAGTCTGCAAAACAGTGGAGACATGAGCAAAGATATAACACACAGGCAGGTGAAATACGTGGTCAGAAACCTTTAACATTTAAAGACAGGAACCGTAAAGACTGGAACCACAGTGAGAATTGGTAATATTAGGTTGGTATGTACCTATGGCAGATACCTCCTGTTCAGGCAATCAGAAAGTCCCTTTTTTTCTTTTAATTTAATGTGAAAAGCAAGGATATGATTTTAAAAGTCCTGTGTCTAGGTAATTTCTAGATATTCAGGCACTGACTTCCACTGCATAAATTCACATAAATGATGTTTTAACTTTTTTTTTAAACACATCCCATAATTTCAGGATTGCTTCACTGCACATATACTGAAAAAATATCATTGATGGACAGGAGGCTAGAAAATTAGGCACAGATTTTATTTTTTAGTTTTATTTTATAATAAGAAACTGGGCCACTAGAACTATGTAACTGAAGCTTGAGTGCATGCACTGTAAGGCCCCTGCAGTCTTTTACAACTTCTCAGCGTACTGCTGCTGTGAACTGGGTTTGCACTCTGCCAGCAGAGCAGCTCTGACCCATGGAGAGCACTCCTTCAGATCAACACTGCCTCAGGCTTTACTGCTTTCTCCAAGAAGTCTTACATTTCAGGCATCAAGTTGAATTTCTTCTGGAGATGATTAACCCAAACCCATGACAGATTTTTTCCAAGATATCCAACTCCTTATGTTTATTTTATCCTGGCTCTTTTTGGATGTACTGGACACAAGTAACCGACTCATTTTACATGTTAAAGGGCTGGTGGAGAGCCATTAATTCCTTAAAATGAGAAAATATTTCAATGCAAGAGTTCTGTTGTGTGAGCTCAAGCTAAATAATAAGAAACAAAGCCATAGAAATCTGAATTTGAAAGATTCCTTCCCTTCCACACTACAGGTTTTTGTAATGCATTTTCATCACATTTCAGGACGGCTCTTACATTCTTTGGAAATGCATTGTTCTGTCATTTTTGCCAGTGCAGAAACTGCTTCCCTAATGTGGCATACAAATCTAGAGCTGGGAGATATCAATAATTGCATTTTACTGTAAATATGGCAATTCAGCTAGTAGAATTGCAGCAAGGGCGGGTTTAGAATGTGGCTATTAATCCTTTTCAGAACACAGCTGATGACTTAATTTAGAAATGGATGTTTACAAACAATGTGCTTCCTGGGAGTTGATGCCATTTATATTTTTCCATTAAAATAGCTAATTTCTAAAAGACTAAAGCAGCTACAACAAGCTATTAGCTATAGTTCAATGTCTTTTAAAATCCTTTTAGATAACAACAAACAAAATATTTAAAGCAAAGAAAATTATGACCGTTCTACTCTCGGTACCTTTTCTTAAATCTCAGGTAGATACTTAAAAGCATCTGTGATTTGAATCAATATACATTCTATTTAATTACCACATATACTTTTTCTTCGATGTATTCTTATTTCATAATACAGAAAATCTAAGAAACTATGTTGATAATTATGAAACAATATTTTAATGAGCTCACATAATCAACTCAAAGGTAACCTTAAATTACAACTTTCCAAAGTCTCAAGTTCACCTTTTTAATTAGAACTACTAAAAATAATCTATAAGAATGCTTTGCAACATTTTCCACTTGAGACTAAATGGAGTTTCATAATTGTGAACTATCACAAAGTTGGAAAACAGACAACTTTAAATGGATCCTTGTTACTTATCTTCCAATCATTTGACATAATCCAAATATCATTTTACCTCTCATTCCTGTTTCAATATGAAAAAATAAATGTTATTTCTACTGACAATTTAAAGAGAAACCAAAAAATATTTCCATGATTAAAAGCCACCTGAGAAAGCATAATCTATTCATTATCAAATTTGTTTCGGTAAAATCTGTCTTAACATTATACACATTTTTATTTTATCACCAATGAGCATAAAATGACAGGAAATACAGTACTGCCAATTAGAACTACAGGTTCCCAAACTACAGTAAACCTCTTGACAACACAGACCAATGCATTTTTAATATAGTTAAACTTTCTGGCATTGGTTATTGTGAAGATTCCTGGATGAAGTCAAGTTGCATTGTTTCCACTTCTTTGAAGTGCCACTGATGGACATGGATATGACTAAAACTAAATGTACTGTATATGCCAATAAACCACTTAATCTACATAATTAATTAGAACATAGTTAGGAAATTCTGAGAAACTAAGTGAATCATATCCAAATAATATTTGGATAGTTTGAGTCAACTCTCAGTGATCTACTGCATCCTTCCAGTTTGCTTTACAAATTTGAATCCAGCTTCCTATTTCACTGAACAGAAATTATTTGGCAAACCCACCAAAACTATTGAGATAGATGGATTAAAGAGGACCCCAAAAGATACATACTGTTGCCAAATCTTGTAGCAAAACAATGTGCTAGGCCAGGGGGCTCCTTCTTTAGATTTGAGCTGCTGTATTTGACAAAGCACTCACACTGTTGGTTGGAAAAGTAAGTATCCTTCGTCTGTGCAAATGAAATTACCAACCCTGTAATTACCAACCCACAGCTGGCAGAAATACTCTGTTACACATTCAGCCGGGACTAATTGGAACTTTCCAAGAAAAGAGGAGTCAAGGATGGATTTTTTTTCTATTCCTGATCAACTTTATCCAAAATAGTAAAGACTATTTTACATTAAGTCAATGACTGAACTAGCTCCTAGAAAGGAGAAGTAGTCATGAAGCCTTCTAAAAATATGCTTTGCTGTAAAATAGGAAATTAGGAAAATTATCTGTGTTCCTTATGATGTTTCCAAAATGTTGACATTTTTGAAATATCACCACCTACAAACCAAACAAATTCTTTAAAAATGTTCATTAAAACAGTAAGCATACATATTTTATTTGCCAGCTAACTAGCACTAACTGAAACTCAACAACAAGGCTAGAGGCACAAGCTTATCACACCAAAAAAACCCAACAGTGCAATATAGATAATTGCAGGAAATATCCAGAAAATCATCAGCAGTGAAAGTACATCAAGTCAGGCTTGCATCTGTCTTCAGTTTTGTTATCAGGGTATAGCTTCCTGAGAGAAGCAGTAAACACATATTTACACTTGCATATTCTGTGGCTTACTTTATAACCTACTGGTGAACGTCACAATATATCATTACGATATAAAAATTCTCTTTATTTAAGTAATAATTCTAATTAATCTGTATCATTCAAAGACCATATGCATTAAGCTAATTTTAAAGAAACCGAAAGAGCATCTAGACGGAGAGCATTAGGATTACAAAATGTATGTTGATGCTACAAATTACACCAGAGAGTAATTGTTCACAGTTTACTCTCCTTTCAAAATGTACAATAAAAAAGTAGAAGTGCTATGCTAATTGAATTTATATGCCTACTTACACTCATGGTATATGCATATATATTTGTGTGTGTATACACACACATGGATTGTATGTCTCTGTATTGACACATGTATATACATACACACACATGCAGCACATATTTAATTATATTCCCATGGTTCATACCTTCACAAGTTGCTTGTAGTTTTAAATTGTATGTTCTTGTCTTGTCAGAACGTTTCCTCATGCTGTTGATGAAGCGTGTAATACAAAGGGGTTTGTCTCTAACTTGTGTGCTATTGTGATACAAATGTGCAATAATGGTCTCCTGTGGGGATTTTTATAACATCAGTGAGTAGAGCACCATGACTCTTCTAAAATGTCATAAAAATGATGTCACTCAAATTCTGAAATATATTTTCCTACAGTGTGTATGCCAATCTAGAGATACATTAATTATCCGATGCGATCAAAGTTATGCACAAGTTCTCAAAACTGGGTATCAACATGTTGCATATCAGGTCCTCACAATTTCTGTAACAGGAAAGTAGATGAATATTGCATCAACAGTATGGGCTCACTTTGTTTTGATATTGCTTTACAGATGCTGCATGATATAACACTCAGTATGATGCAGCAGCTTAGGTGAGAATTAAATTATGACAGAATACAGCCTTTATCTCAGAAACACACAAACATCAGACATTAAGCTCATTCCTTTCCACTGTAAATTTTCACAATTTTTACCCTTTTTGTCTCATTTGTATGCTTCAATACAAACTAAACACATAATGAAGATAAAAGATATCCATCGTACATTTTAACTAGATTACCTCTTAAATATTTACTACCATGATGTGTTCCAGTTTGGAAATCTAAAACTGTCCTAATTGTTTCACTTCCGAGGGCATCCCCTTTCAAAAGTAGTGATTCTGTTATTTAACAGATAACACATGTGTACTTGCTATTGATGCTGTGGTTTCTCCTCACATTTCTCAATGTATAGAAATAATGTAGAAATATTTAGAATGCACTTTTTTTTGTTGTTATTTTTAAAATTTATTAAGTGGTTGATGTAGGAGGGGGATAGGAGTCCAAATTTTCTATCAGAGCACTGACTACCAGTCTGGAAAGTTAAAAGGGCTTGAATGGAGGAAATTTACTTCCACCATGCAATGGAATGGTCTGTCTCTTGCCTTAAAATACAGTGTCCACACGATTTATGGATACAGAGTGAAAACATTAAACCATCTCATTACAGAAAGAATTCCCATTGCAGAACAGACCCAAAGAAATCTATTCCAGACAAAAGAGGAAGAAATGGTCAAAAGGTGAGAGAGGGGAAGTGGGAAACAAGATTTTTTGTGAGTGAGGGAAGAAGTGACTGATAACACAACTTGGTGAAATTACTATGCAGGTGCTTTGCTTTTTAGTAGATAATGTGCAAAGTGTTATCAAATTCTAAATTTAGAAACATAGTTCTATCTGATGGCATTTCACCTACACATAAAGAAATGCTATATGTTGCACTTGGGTTCTAATTCACAACCGAGTGTTTTCTGGCCACATCATCTGAAGTAGTAATAGTAGTAGGACAATTTTATATTCTGGCCAAGCAGAAGTGTATTGCTTGTTTTCTTGAAGGCTCAGCAGACTGCACATAAACACTCAATAAGACAGATGAAGAAAAATCTCAGTTTATTAGCTGGCCAAAGGAGTATGATGGTCCTTGAAATAAAGGTAAACAAGAGTGCAACCTTTTGATATCTAATATGCTACTCTGCCTTCTCTTCACGTATTCAAAAAGTAATATCAGTAATATTTAGAATGCACATATTTACTTCCCAAAATGAAGGGAAATGTCTCCAGGCAGGAACAGATAAACTGGTGGCAGGAAAGCTAGATTAAACCTGCAATGACTTTAGGATACCGAGCCTGGGATCAAGCTTGTCTCTTTGGCATTACTTGTTGATTTGGACACTCAGTGTTTCACAGGCAATCTGCATGCTCTATTGCTTCAGCATATGGTGCATTCTGGCATATAAACATATGCCACAGGAATAGATACGAGACACTGGGAGTGCTAAATCAGGCACAGTAGCTAAAGACTTTATTCTGGACAAAGTCATGATTTGATCCAAGGCAAATAATAGTGCAAACTTTTTTTCTCTTCAGAATTCAGCAAGAATTTTTTCCAACCAAATCTGAACATTGGCTCATGAATGTGAGGCAAATTTGGACTTTTATACAGCTAAGGCAATTGACTGAATTGCAGTTCAGGTATACTCAGACTGATTGTACTCCTGTCTCAGAAAGTTCTAATTTCTATCCTAATTCAGTGAATTTTAACATAGTATTATTATTTTTAATTTTACTTCGAGGGATCTACCTAAATCAGACAGTGTAAGGCTATGTCTTTGAAAAAGATAAAATGACAGAAGAGACAACTTTCCGAGCACACTACTGAGTTGAAAATGAATGAAAAGAAACTAAAACCATGCCTCTGCAGATGCTCAGCTTCTTACAACTAGGGTATTTTAAGTAAATAGCTTTATTCTAATTGTACTGAAGCCAAGGAGAGTTTTAACATGAAATTTCAACATTAAAAGAGCTCCATCAATATTTAAATGCTTTTGGAAAACTGATTTTATATTTATATGCTGCAGATTCTTTTCTTATCTTCTGTCAATTGGTGAGTTTTTAAGTAATATCTATGAAAGTAACTTCCTAAACCACATTAACAATCATCAGGAATTAATGGCTAGCTTCAGAAAAGGTGGTACTGAGTGAGGAATCTGAAGTGACATTTCATTTATAACATTTTATTCTAGTGCTTTGTATTTATCCCTCTGTGACATGCTTCGAGGCTTTTTATTCTTATTATGAAGATTTAATAAATATAATAAAATAAATAATTTAGGCACCAGTTCATTATGAATTAATCTCTTGGAGCATCCCCCACCTTCCCAGTGAATTGAAATTGAAATTTTTCACTGCTGTAACTTGAGACAGAAAGGAACAGATAAGAACCTTTAACTCCTGCCTTCTCTTTGTGCATATTGTTTTACGTTTCAAGTAGTCTTGCTTAGAAGACATTACAAGATATATATGCTTATATGCATAGAGATAAAGTGAAATACTTCTTCATACCTTCAAAGTAATCAGCCCTTATAGACTGTGTCTTCCTTGGTGGTTTCACACAGAGATGTTTATTTTCATTGTTTTTGAACAACGCCAGGCGCACAGCTGGGTCTAGACGACAAGAACAAGTTGAAATCAAAGGTCAGACCTGGCTCATTCATTCCTTCAAGCAATTTTTCACCTTTTAGCCACTTAATAAATGAAAAACGAAAGTCAGTTTTATATTCACAAAGGATTAAACTTTCTAAAATAAAGCAACATAAATACATGTGCAACTGAGAACCAAAGTGATTATTTTGAAGGACTTTAACACTGTTGATCTTTTAGCTAGCTCATCTCCAATTTAAAAATAAATTCTAAAGCATATATTTGTAGAAAATATTAACAACATCTGTTTTTAAAGGTTGAAATTAAAGCAGAAATATTAACAGAATGTATGCTGAGCACTGTTTCTAAAAACTTTTATTCAGAGTTATTCAGTAGTCTATATAAGTCATTTACACCTAAAAAATATCAACAGAAGACAGTTTACTTTTTGAGGCTAAACTTGCAGATAATAAACTAGCCTTCTTCCATGTCCCATCCGTACTTAAATAAAAAATACTGCTAAAGTCTATAGAGTCATCTAGGGCCACAGTATGAAATATTGATTAGTTTCATAAGTGTTATTTTGAAAGCTTTTCAAAGAAACAAAGATAAGCACAAAATTGTATATAAATCTAGATAATGCATGTTTCTAATTAATGAAAGCTAAACTAATACAAAACCACACAAACAAGGATAGGTGGTTTTTATGCGTTATTTTTTCATGTGAAGGAAGAATTGTTTTCTTGGCAAAGGAGGAAAGGAGGAGTTTAAGGGAAACAGTGGATTAAAAATAATGTGAAAAATCTATGCACAGCGCAGAATAAACCAGTCAGTTACTTAAAAAAAAAAAAAAAAGGAAGGACTGAGAAGAATGTAGAAGCAAAATATACAGGGTTTTGTAGGTGTGACACTAAGCATCATAAAATGAGTAACAGTCAATGGAAAAATCAAGCAGCTGCTTCACATGCTTAAAAGAAGAAGACAATAGCACAAGTAGAAAAATATTACCTCAGGAATATCTGACAAACAACGAGGCAGAAGCAGTTTGTCTACAAAGGTGACCACAAACTCTTAGAAAGGAGCAGAAATTAGTAAAAATAAAGAAAGAAAACAGGGATAGAACCTATCAAGAAAGTAGATGTGGCTAGGAAAGGCCTAAATTTTCACAAAAAAAATGCAAGTGTGGCAAAAATGATTATATGAGACACTTCCAGAAAAGATAGAACAGGAAAACAAAGGAGATGGAAAGAATCAAACAGCATTCAGACAGAATAAATTTACATTACTAATTATGTCTGCTGCTTCATTTTGAGCTTGTTACAGGACCTTGACCATGTTTACTGAGAGATATTAAAAGAGCATTATTAGTACTGCAGCCAATTAAGTAGCTTTTTGTCCTGGTTTCCTTGTTTATGGAAATAAAGGATCAGAATGCCCTGTTAAGTCAGTGGGCAATTTATTTTTAAGTTTAATAGCAATTTATAAAGTTGGTTTTGACTAGACCTCTATATTTGTAGTAGAGGCTTCAGTTATAAACTAGTGGAACATACAGAGGTCCCTAAGCGCTCCACTTTCTCTCAGATAATGCTCTCTTGACACAAGTAAGATGATGCAGACTTACTGTATCTTTGCCTTCTAAGTCCTGAGAAGATGTCTAATGGGGTGTGGATATTTTAAGAGATAACACATTGACAAAATATGCCAAAATATTATGGCATTCTTGGTTAGACCACAGAGCAGCAGCACTTGGTTGTCAGGATGTGCTTAATGGTGCTAGCCTCTACAGATCAGCAAACTTGACTGACGAAGGAATAATGAAAAATATGGATGGAAATAATGTAGGTCATGCCTTCTTCCCAAGGCAGAACCAGAGATACCATACATTTTGTTACCTCCAATTGTCTAGAAGAACCTCTATCATCTTGTTGTTTGATGATTACAGATTCCAGATTAATCCAGACGATGTTAGATTTTAACCCACTGTTACTAACTAGAGTATACATGGAAAAAAACGACTGAAGAACCACAATAATTATTAGCCCCACTGGATTTAAAGGTAGATTATTAGAATGATTCTGGTAACAGGATCACTTTATTCACAAAGCGGATTGTCACATTTGTAGATACTTTCACTTTGCATAGATGGATAAAGTAGGCCTATATTAGCATGTCTCCCAAATAAAAAATAAAAATTTGAAGCAAACTAGTGTTCTTCAAGCTAGCAAGTGTTTGGGGGAGCAGATCACAGCAAGATTTATAATAAAAATATATTGAAATAGCCATACATTTTATAAAAAATGTAAAATTTGAAAAAGAAATTGAAAATCTGAAATGTTGTGTAACAGAAGTTATAAAAAATATGTGAAGTATTAATTACTAGTGTGCTTTCTACACTTGAAAGATACATAGCCATACAAGTACTATACACAGAGAAGACATACAGAATAACATTTGTCGTATTTACAACTCTTCCAACATCCAGCGTGCAGTGCTGATTCAGCAGAGGGTTGATAAAAAGACTTCCAACTTCTTCTAGCACTATGCTTCTTACATAACTGTGCCATTCTTTAATAGAAGACTGATGTAAAAGTGACAAAATAAATTAAAACCTCTTAAGATAAAATGTGATTGAGGATTTCCAAAGTATTTTTTATTAACTTAGAATAATTCCTGAAATACTACACTTTTTTCCTATATGAGTCTTCTAAAATTGTTCCAAAGTGTTTTGAAAATGTCATCCTTCCTTTATCCAGCCTCCCACCTTATTCTATGAAAACTCCAACCAGTCCAAAGTTAAACTATACCAAGAACTTTTGGGTGAAATCACATGAAGTTATTAGTGCCAACCGAGATTTTTCAGACACTTATTTGTGCACGAGGGCACCTGCAGTAAAGAAGGTCTACAAACTGGGAAGTGAGAGAAATGATGAAAATAGTTCTTCTAGGAGATTTCTATTAGAAGTTTTATTTTTGAATCTTCGTAAAAGAACATAAATAATCTACAGGGGTTTAATACTGTGCCAGACTACTTGAATTTGTACCTACCTGGATCACCTCAACCATTGCCTACAGCTCTTTTGTTATTAAAAATGGGCCCTTTTTTTCTATCTCGTCCAAAATGTAGGCAATATTACACAGATTACTTTATAATACCAGTGCTTTTTGGTCTCTGAGTGAGCTAGGGAAATTAAACTGTGTGTATGCTTTGATGACAAGCAATCAAATGTTCTAGACTTCACACAGAGAACTGTGAAAGAATACAATAGTTCAAAATCATACAACTATCTTCCTGGATTCTGGCATGCTCATTTAAATGTGGCTTATTAGATGATGATCTGTGCTGGCAATCTAGGAACCAGGGAGGTAATTTAATGCATATTGCTTGGCTGACTCCAAATATAGAAGATAAGTTGGACAAACACAAGCAATTTTATAGAAACAATATGGAAGAAATAGTTACTGCCTGATCTGCCACCACATTTGCTAAACAACTTGATAATATATGAATCTCAAAAAAATTAAATGTTTGTAATTAATTTTTGTTGTGCAATATCTGTAATTAGAAAAACATTAATGTATCTGTGCCAATTTTAGTGAGTTGATAAATCAAAGTAGCAGAGAGTGACAGATGTTTATCTATAAGACAATTCAATTTGTAAATTCATTGGAAGAAAGACCACATTTTGTTCCATAACTGAAGAGCCAATTAGAACTCCAACTCATCCATCGCTGGAGTTCCTAGATGATACTGCTACATGGGACACCCAACAACAACAGAAGTAGCTTTTTTTCTGTTACTAAGAAAATGTAGACCAGTGGTCATTTATGTCATGTATAACAAGGAATAGTAATATCCCCCAGATTTTTATTCCAACTGTTGTTAATTCAACAAATCAATGCTGTGTAATCAGATAATCTACTTTGGGGTTGTGGGTTTTGAGGGAAGTTGGTTAAATTTTTTTTTTTTTTTTTTTTGGGTTTTTTTGGGGGGGAGGGTTGTTTTGTTTTTGTTTGCTTTTCTGTTTTGTTTTGTTGGGTTTTTTGTTGGTTTTGTTTGTTTGGTTTTGTTCAATTTTAAATTATTTTTAAATTATTTTTTATTTTTCAATTTCTAAACTAGAGCTGAAAAATATTTACTGACCTCTCTGAAATATCTTTAGCCCTGTGTCCTGGTTCTAGAAGTCAAGGCCTACTCCAGCTGCTTTTTAGCTGCTTTTTTTTACCTACCTATGTGGAAGTAAGAATTAGCATCTCTTGCTTCCAGTCACAGACAAGAGAGCTTTCCCTTGGAGAGAAAATGGTTAAACAAGAAGTAACACAGCAGTGTAGCAGAGACAAGCTGAAAGCAAGACAAGGCTTCCAGCCCTCTTAAAAGAAAAATAAGATAACTTTCAGAATCAAGGCAACTCAAAGTTAAGCAAGAAATTCTGTCCTGTCATGCCAAGATGTCCTTAGGAAGCTAGCATCATTATGAGTCATAGATGCTTAATTTCTAAGCACAGTGAGGTGCAATAATGTCTGCTGTATCTAGATTTTTAATTAGAATTTACAATAGAATTTTATGCATGATATACAGGAATATTTATGACATTATGCCAATTTTACTTGGCTGCAAAATGTCTGGTTTCTTGCCCACACTTTTTGCATTATCTTAGTGTAGAGTAAAAATAGTTGAAGCAGACACAGCCTACATTTGGTATCATTAAATACAGGCCACAACTTTATTTCGCTACATAAACAAGCACACAGAACTGTAGTGGATTAGGGCATAACAGACCTTAAGGCCATTAGTTGGTGGGACTGGTCTACTGCAAAATAAGCATTGACTGAATCACTCCTTATTACAAGGTTATGCCACTTTAAGCTCTTCCTTGCAATACAAACCACAGGATTCAATGCACTTGCTAGTGTTTTCCATATTTTTTTCACTACTGAGAAGATACATGGCCAGACATATGAGGTAAGATACTTCTCAGTTACTTCTACACATCTAGAGTTTAACTTTGTACTTCAGCCAGTTACTCTAGGCTTTGCATAAAAGCAATGGAGAACTCTAAGTGCTTTTACAGTGAGATTAAAGTAGCTTGTTTTTGAATTATGTTTTAGGAGGAAATTAGTAAGTGGCTATTTCTTCCCATAAAGGAATGCAGATGGGTAGCTCAGATGTGAACTTCTATAATTAACCAAATGAATCCCATCACTGTTGTACTAGGAGAAGACAAACATTTTACATGGAAAATGAAAAGGAATAAATTCCTGCACTTGAGGTTGTTAAGAATCGAAGCTGTTCATGACTGTCCAATCCAAGCTTCAGTCCAGCAGATGTCTTGACTGCATTAAAGAGGAATTGTAAAACACTGAATGGAGGCTGATTTGACACTTTGCATTTGTGAATCTGAGGCCTAAGGCAAAGGAGTATGGTAGCATAGGGAAGCAGACAGCTTGGTCTGACAGGCCATTTGTTCCTACAAAATCCATCAGTATCTGAGCATTAGCTGCAACTAATAAGATTGTTACCATAGAAGAGCCCAATGGCACATAGAAGTTGTTTGGGACTATCCTGAAACCCTAAGAGGAAAGCTAACAGTTTATTTGTTAATATTTGTTAACATTTATTTTTATCTGGAACCTTTAGATCCTGTTGTTGGATCATTATTTTCTTGCAGTTTGCATACCTTCAACTATTTTAAATCAGAAAACTTAAAGGGAAACAGCTGCAATTACAACAAAGAGACCTGGAAATTCTAAAGAAATAACAGAAATAATAATACTAAATATAAATCCTACAAGATTTCATATGCAGCTTCAGTAAGTACAAGATGGATGAAGCTCATTTCAGAGGAGATGAAGGTGATAGGAAGCTAATTTCTATGAAACATTATAAGACAACATTGACATCTATTTGTTCAGATGAACTTCAGCCTGTTTTTAAATGTTAGAAGGAATAAAGTGTTTTATGGAATTCCTGCTTCAGTAGGGTTAAACTCACAGCAGTGTCCTAAGACTGTGAACTCTCTCTCCCCCTCTCTACTTATACTGGAATTTCTGTAAGTATTCTAGCATGAGCTGTACCACAGAGATCCAAGAAAGATACTGGCAGCTTAATGGATCTGGTTACAGTTTCCTGATCTGGAGCTGGCTAGCCTCAGGATAAGGTCTATCTGCTCTTAAATGCTGTAAAGTCCCTCTGTTCAATCAGACCCTCAATACTCTGACTTGCTCTCATTACTTCAGCGGGGGTAGCTGATGTAAAACACAACTATACACATGGAGATTCTTCTCACATGGCAAATATTTAATCAGGACAATTTTTTAGTGCAACAGCTGAGTTTTAGCCTTAGCCTAAGATAAAAATAATTGTTTAAATTGATAATATTTATTTGCTCCTTAATGACTAAAGAAGGACTAACTCCGTCAGTATGCTGTATGAGAAAGAATAGTTGGCTTGATAATCTTTGTACTGAAAAGAGATCAAGTGTATTTATATTTTCAGTATTTTCAGTCATATTTCTTGGTTGTGGAAATTAGGCTTTCTGTTTAGCTGTAAAAAATATGTGAGAAAACTCTACAAAGGAAAATAATGTATACAGGTTATTTTCTTGCTTGATGCAATAGAAAAAAAAATCTTGTATGAGGTCAAGAAGAGAAAATTTGAAACGATAAAAACATTGTGCAAAAGTTTTGTTACTTTTTTTAAAACTAGTGATATACTTTGAGAATATTCCAAGTGATACATTAAAAAGCTCAACACACACATTCCATATTAAATAACCTGAAAAAAAGTTAAAATAAACATATAAAAAAGTTCATTAGAATTATAACAAAAATAGGATAGCAAATTGGATATGCTCAATCAGACATTTATAGCTAGATTAATTACTACTAACATAAACCAGAAAGCATATAGAGAAAAGATGAAATAACTTAACAAGCTCTATTCATTAAAAATGATACTGAGGCCATCAAAAGGAACATATGTAAAAAACTCAGCTGCACACCAGATACTTACTACACTGGTTTTTTTTTTTTTTTTTTTTTTTTTTGTTTTTTTTTTATTTATTTTTGGTAACATGGTAAGGCATCATGAGAAACGATCAATATTTAAATAATCACTTTAATCTCTTACCCATTTGATCCCCTTTCCATAACAGTAAAGCATGGTTTGTTGATTACATTTCTCTACACCACAGCCTCCCATTTTTTTTTTTAGCTGCCTGTCTTTTTTGCCATATTTAGGCATGATATTCAAAGTAGAAAAACTTACACAGAGAAACACTTTTGTTAACTTTACCTGTAAGCTGATTTTTTTCCCCTCCCAAGAGCAAAATTTCATTCAATATTTTTAACACTTAATACAGACAAGATTTGTAAAGTTATTCTTAAGAGGACACTTAACTGAAACAATTTTTTAAAATTAAGTGCAAATAAAGGTACACTTTCAAAAGACCATTTAGTGTTCTGTCCTATTGTCATCCAGCGTCTCACATACTTTAAGTCATTTTTATAAATTGTTCTTGCATAAGTTTCAACCCGAAATTCCCCCAAGAGAAAAA
The DNA here is from genome assembly GCF_020740795.1 of Apus apus. Taxonomy (NCBI): domain Eukaryota; kingdom Metazoa; phylum Chordata; class Aves; order Apodiformes; family Apodidae; genus Apus; species Apus apus. The sequence goes on from NC_067282.1 coordinate 162,540,560, forward strand.
TACAAGAAGCAGAAATACAAATTCCACATCTAGATAAAGAGATACATGAACAAAAAGAATAAAAATTTCTGTTACAGATAGCTGCCAAATACTCAAGTTCAAAATTCAATAGAATGTTTTTTAAAATCTGCATATTTTATCACTGGAACAAATTGATTTATTTTTAGAGATTTAAACTGAGTTATTTTTACTGAATCACACTCTACCTTTATTCAAATTAATGTTTAGTTTTGTGCAAGCAAACTTTTTAAAAGAGACACTATTTTAAGTTTAAGGATAGAAACATTATATCAATATAACCATTTATTTAACTGTTGACTTACCTAAGTTTTTATTACTATATTTTTTGGGCTTCATTTTATAGGCCCTCTTCAGTATTAGCTGTGCAGAATTATCCTTAAAACCCCTAGGGGGAGAGAATAACTTATTTTCACTTATATTACAATACATCAGCTGCATATTATTGTATAATGTACTTTTCAAAAAGAATACAAGTGTATAGTACTTCTTATGCATGGTATGAATCTTTTGAAATGACACATCTGCAGCACTTATCTTAATATGCAGTTACCACAACTTAATAAACTGGTCTACCAGACACTTGTAAAAGTCACTACAATAATTTTCACTTTCATAGAAAACTGAGATTCTTGAAAGGTAGAACCTAAAAAAAGCAGGCAACATCCACCAACTACACTGTATCTATTTCTGGAAGTCACTACATAAGTAAAGTAGCTTAACATACCATTCCTCTGAAATTGTATCTTCTCTTTCAGACATGAATGAAAATTTCTTTTTTTCCTTCCAGTCAGAAAGCTCTGACATTGTTCCCTTCCCTGAGCTGAAAACAAAGCATAAGAGCAGGTAAATAAGGAAGGGTCTTGGGTGATTGTTTTGCAGCCTTCGTCATTCTGCAAATTGTTTGTGTCTTTTAAAGGCACTTTTGAAGCTTGGAAATAATACAAAAAATCTATTTTAATACTCCAGGAAGGCTTTATCTTGGAGAGTAATAAAAGTCTGCCATCAATTTGAAATGTTTACATTTCAATTACTTGAGGCATATTTCAGTCCTTTCTCTCCAGAAGAATGCAGCTGTGTAAGAAATCCCTTTTAATCTTTATCTAGTCTTACAAATCTCTGTTTCAACTTCTATGTTATCATATATGCGAAAAAAAAGTAAGTTTTACGACTTATAGTCAAACCTAGATAAATAAAAATACACATATATTCTTATATTTTTGATTCTGGTAGTCAATGAAAAATAACAACTTAATTTGGTTTTAAAAAGTAAATACATTTTAACTCCTCTAAGATCATATTAATCAAAAAGTAGCAAAAGCATCAGAAAACTGCCTCAAGCTCTCCTTTTGATTTTTGATAAATCCAAATAAACTAAAAATAATGACAAAAATATATTATTTAACTTACCTGTTATGAAAGTGGATATTTTCTGCTGAGTAGGAATGCGGTCTGTTAACACACTGCCAAACTTCTTGTGGTGACAATGGCAAACTACTTGAATATTCACTGGAATTTGAAGGTCTGGAACGGTTCTAAGTATAATAAACAACAATAAAAAAATAAAATTAAAAAAAATGCAGGTGATAATTCCTGCAAGTTTGAGTTTAAAATGCACAGGTAAACCTGCATCAGGGTTTGAAGAATCTATAACATAATGGATTCTTAGTGGTGATATGCCTGTTACAGACCTTGCCTTCAGCTAACTAAATAGGGCAAAAAGGTGACTTTAATTATATTTTACATATGCAAAAATAATGAATTATACATAAGACTCCTATCTTTTAATTGGAGGAAATAAAACATTAGTAATACTATGGTTGTAAAAAGTAGAGAAAATCCTACCAAAAGAAAAAGCTAAAACTTCAAAGTTTATCAAATAACTAGCAGACATTACAGTTCAATGACCTTTAGCTGTTCTGAAAACATTCAGCTGTTGTCACATAATGCAGATCTTAGTATTTTTAAAGTTGTGTGTCAACTAGCAATTTTTAATCCACTGCCAAATGTACAGACGAAGAACATCATCTTTTTTTTTCTGCTACTGTGAAGTAAAGTGTTGAAATAAATCCAAAATAAAGAAAAAAACTAAGCAAATGAAAGAAAACCTAAAAGAAAAATTGCATCTGGGGATGAGGAGGAAGTCTGAAACTTCTAAAAGTAATTGTGTTTTTCAAGTCAATAGATTGTCATATTAATCACCCCAGAATAGCATATCTTTAAGGAATGAATAAAGACTGAAGAGTAAGAAGTTTCTGTGACATGTTACCTTTGGCCAGTGCAGCTGGTTTGAGAGCAGGAGTGTTTTTGAAGGGAAACGGGTGGAATCTAGAGTTAGCCATTCCTTCTCTAATGCAGCCTGCATGAATGAGTAAAGTCAAATAGTGCACTGATTAAATCAGTTTAGTTTTGATAACTTTTGCAAAGTCTCTTTTAAATTGTCTTACAAACTGTTTCAAGTGTTTTCAAGTCATATATCAGAACTGCCGCCTGCAGAGTAATCACACTTAAAGCACCTTTGGAGATGCTGTGTTGTACTGTTTTATTTTAAAAAAATCAGATTAACAGTATTTGTGGATTGTGGAGGTTGTGGGGGGCCTTGTTTTTTTTTTTTTAAACAAGATGCATCCCATCCTTATATTCCTGTAATTTTATCTCAAAATCCTTAGTAAACTCAAGGTGTTAAAAAATACTGCCAAATTTTGAAAAAAAGAAACCCAGACCTACAGCACTTAAAGGTCTAAAGAACATGAACAGCTTTGTTTGCTGTTTTTGACTAATTGAATACATCCAGGTGTATGTGCCTGATTCTGTCAAACATGCTTTTGTTGAGTTGAACTGAATTGGTGAACAATTGTTACTGAAATTTAGGGTTAAAAAGTGAATGCTCTAGATACTTATTCCTTCAATTAATCAACTTTATTTCTGATGTAAGGGAATAATTTGCAAACTAAAATAATAGTTTGGAATGAAGACAGGTGACAGAATTAGATGCTACCTGGTGTTTCTTGTACTTCAAGGCAGAATTCAGTTTTCTTTCATAAAACTTAACCTGTACTTGACTTATTCTTATACATCCTTGAGTTTTTTGACTATATGTTCTTTCAATGTATTCTGATAAGTGAGACAAGTAAATCACTCCCACACAGAAGTAAATACTTTTGAAGAATTTGGCTTCACTTACACAGGGCTCAGTCATTCAGGCTGTTCTTACTCTAGCAGCAAATAGTCTGGGGTTGATTCTTTTAAAAATGTCTAATTTATAAAACAGGACTACCTTTCTGCCATGCACAGAATATTTCAGATTGCACTGATTACTGACCCTGAGAAATTATCCTAACTTTGGACACCTTACTGTTTAGTTTGGGTGAACTCACTCAAGAAGGTCTTTCAAGCCCTTTGAAAATCTGAATGACAAAAGGCTAATTCTCCATCTATTTTGAAAAGGTAACTTTAGGCATTGTTTGCATAGTTTGGTGTCTCTGTGACCATGCTTTTTATTTATAAGGTAGCTGTGAACGAGTATTATTCTTCCATTCTGATCCAGCCTTTCAAAATAAATTTTCAATAATTGGCTTTATTTTTGTGTCTTAAAAGGGACGCATTCCTTCATCTTTGACATGTGTTTCTGGAATTCCCTATTCTTTGATTACAGCATGCTTTTGTTTTCATTCTTTTATTTAATAAATATAGATAAATTATATGCCCTCATTATTAAATGATGATGTCTCCTTACCACTTTTCCCCTTCTTACCATTTTGATTCATGCTAAACGTACAACATTATCATTTTTACCACAACTCCTCTCTCAGGTGGCTGTATATGTTAAGAAACTACATGACACTGTGTAGTCATGACACAAATAAAATGCATCACAACCTTTAACTGTTAGATTTGCCTACAAACCCCTAGCCTATCTCTCCTCAGTGATTACGCTTACATTGATAACCACTGAGTGGCTGATTCAAACAATTTTCATTAAAAAAAAAGTCACAGTTAAAACCTATTCCAGAAACAGACTGCAGTAAGTGAAATCCCAAAAGCAATCATTTAAAGACGTGAAATTAGTACAATTTGGACACAGAAGACCAACAAATCTACGTATCAGCAAAGACAAAGCTGTGACATAGTCAAGTTTTGCAGCTGCCTGAGGTCTATGGGCAGAATGGTCAAAATGAATAACTATGAAAAAAGGAAAAAAACCTGACCAATGCAAATCATATTTCTAACTTTTCAGATGAGAGTTTAGGGGTGCAATCCAGCCACAGGTCAACTGAATGTCTGCAAAAGATGTTTTCAACTTTACTGGTATATATAGACACAAGACAATGGCAAATTTAGGAAGTAATTTTTTCTTCCTATGTTTGCAAAAGAAGAGAGGTAATTTCCACTTTTTGTACAATTTAAATGTCAATCAACTTAATTAGTGTGTACGGTGATGTGTCTATTAATTACCTGGGTATTTACATTAATAGTGACTATGATCCAAACTCTACTGTCAGCTTTCAGGGCAAGACTGCATCCTAGTCATTTGAATTTGTACCTCTCTCATGATACTGTTTGCGACAGAAATCAATAAAACCAAGAAACATGAAAACTGACACTCCAAATTTGTTGTTAGTTTTTCTGGAACATGAAACACCCAAGCAGCGCACAGATTCAATCCTTTTGCTTTATAGTTGTACCATAACCCAATTAAAATTCTTTGCTTTTAGTATTTAGGTCAAAGCTTTTCTCACAAGTATTTTCGTAGCTCAGTGTTTGCCATTTTGTAATTTAATATTCTCCTCAGTATTTTTATTCATTTCATAGTCTATAAAATGTCTTTCAGTGTACTAAGTGTTGAAAAGAAGTTATCAATAAAAATATAAAAGTATAATTCAAAGGTATAAATAAGCAAGAGAATAAAAAAGGGGATTTATCATTAAGCACATTTGGAACTCCTATAAATGTGTAAGATATTTAAAAAATATACCACACTGTCATTTGCTTTGGCCAAAAAAAATAAACACATAATAGATTTTCAAATACATGCTCTTCCGCTATATTTATCCCTAGAGATTTTGACTGCACTACATTCAAGAAAATTCTGTTCACATCTTTCCCATAAACACAGTCCTAAATTATAACTAATGTGAAGGTTAAGACAGTTTTACTAATACCTAAGGCTAAAAAATAGATTTATTTCTACTAACATTCTCCACTGAAAGCAAAAAAACCCCAAACTTAGATGAACTAAAAAGCAAATAAAATTATAATGTTGGATTGTATGATCTTCAAAACCAGGCATAAACAAATTATGTATGTTTAATTCTAAAGGAAAATTAAGGAATTGATTTCACAAATACTGAGGTATATAGCACAGCTTTATACATATATGTAAATCACATACAGTCAATTTAACATACATTAGTTTACTTAAAGATATCTTTTATGCTTCTGTATCTTCCATACTTTATTTCCAGTATATGTTTCAAATCAAATACAGTATTGATTACTTTTTAAAAGTTTCAATTTTCACTAGCACACAAAACATACACAGTCCTTTCTAATTTTTTTACTTAAACTCCACAGAAATAAATTCACTTCAACTTCCTGCTTGAAACATATTTTTAGTACTATTAAATACAATACACTTATCCCTGATACCATTCCTCAATGAGAAGAAGGTGTGAATATATTTGGGTTTAGGGTTTTTTTCTCTGAATTTTAGCAGTAAGTCTTCCATAGTATGAACTATTTCCATTCACCCATTAGGATCAAGAACTTTTTATCTTGATTAAAATACATTTATTTACCCTTTGAGAGACTAATCCAAAAGTTTTCCTTCTCCCCTTTGATCATGTAGCTCATCAATGAACTCTGGAGGATTCCATGGAATATTATATGTAACTTTTTTCATTTTGTTATTCCTTCCTTTCAAATATTTATTCTATCCCTTCCTTTGCAAAAAGTTATTACTATTCATCAAGAAACATTAAACTTCTCTGGTCTCAGAAACAGATGCCAATCCTACAACCATCAAAGTAAGTGAGAATGGTTCTACTACAACAGGGACTGAACGAGCTATTAAAAAGCAGAGTTTTAGTGCAAATGTTATTTATACAATCTAATTCTAGGCACTTTTTATATGCTCTAGATTAGATTCTGGAGGCATTTAATCTTCTATAGTGACTATACATGTAACAAAAAATAGCTCATAGGACACAGTCAAACCTACACTCAGCTTTAAAGCACTTCTACAAGTAACTGTCCAAGCTGTGAATAATGCTATCACACACCGCCTTTCATCTCTCTTAGATCAAGGAGGACCACAAAAGAAAAACAAAAAACAAATCAATCCCCAAAACTGTGGTATGGCTAGAAGCAGAGGATGCAAGAAGATACTAGCAATACAGGCTGAAAAGGTATGTATTTGATACATGATGACTGTTCTGGATCAGACCAAATATCTTCATTAGTACTCTGCTTCCAGAAGAATTCAGTAGCAGGTGCTTTTGGAAAGAATGAAAGAAGCTGGGTATGACACAGAAAATCCTGCTGCTGTTATATTCTTTCAGATCTTGCAAATATGTTTAAGGACATTCTGCTAACATTTAGGAAAAGATTCCTCAATTTATAACAGTAATCTAACTTCTGACAAATATAACCATCTAGCCAGTGTTTGCAAGGTCACCTCTATGTCGATCCAGAAAGAATGCAAATCATTTACATAGCTCAGAGCATGTAACTGCTGAAGTGGTGTAGTTTAACTCCAAAAGGCCCCCATACTGACTGCTATGGGAGCTGAAGCTACCTCAAGTTCCTAAACATGGGAGGCCTCTGAATTGCAAGATGAAGTTTTTGAAAATTAGGGAGAACTAACTCTTTGTGCCTCTTTCATTTCCTCATTGACTCACTCACCATTTGCAGGACAGCAATGGCTTAGCCAGGAAAACTGTTTTATTTGTATTTATGTAGTGCTTTTATTTATATGGTATCTTAATAAAAACAGGAAAATAATCCAACAGAATATAAGCAAGTAGAAGAAAATTAATACCTAAAACTCTCTGCAGTCAGAGTTACGACTGGTACCTGAGCATTAAAACAGAATAGCAGGAATGGGAGGGGAAAAAAGCATCTTTTCTACATAGAAGTATTTAAATTTAAAAACTTCACAGGAATACTATGTGGAGTTCCTTGCTTTTAAAAAAAGATTCACTCTCCAGTTCAGCTGCCTGGTTTTGTCCAACCTGATTTTTTCTGGACTTCTGCTCCCCTTAGTGCAGCAGGCCATTTGTGTCATTCTCAGTCAAAATGGCCCTTTCTCACCCAGATTTTACCATGTATCTGCCTTTTCTATATTCAATTTTTTTTTTTTTTTTCCAGTTAAGAAGAATATGTAATAAGAGTAAATAAATAAATGAATCACAATTAGCAGTTCCACTAGTTTTCTCTGCAGAACGCAAATTTAAATAAAATTCTTCAGGGTGTTGAAGTCCTTGATTTCTACTTTCCTAGTTTTTAGTAAGTATATTTGAACAGTGCTGTCAAAGTGTAGTTCACTCCAAGAAAATAAAACAAAAAGTTAAAGCAAAAAGACAAGTAAAAGAAAGTGCTTTAATCCAAGCCACGATTTTGTACAGCATTCTATGACTATTTCAAATAAGCTGACCAAATTTCTTTTTAGGAAATGCATGCCACATGAAGAACTGCTTTTCCTAGTGTTAAATATCCTGTACATTAAATAACTGCTGGGAGACTGGGAGGGGGAGTGGTCAGGGAGAAGGGTCATATGCTGAAGGTTAACCCTGTGGATACTCACAAGGGAAAAGGACATACCACAGCCAGCCATACTACACTGTCTTTCATCTGGCAGAAAGCTGTAACTTTCTGGATTCCTGGCAAGCATTTCACTCCATGGTGTATTTTATTCAGCTCAGACTATCATGCTAGTCCAGGACAACATATTTTGTTTATTTTTAAGCAAAACTTAATTTCTGTGAAGGACTAAGGACTCTTTGCTAGAAATTTATTCTCTAAAAGTGTAAGTAAGTTGCTAGAAATTTATTCTCTAAAAGTGTAAGTAAGTTTTGACAAAGTTCTTAAGAAATAACACATATATAGCTCTGATAGCTGATGCAGATGGACTGGATCATTTTTCTATGCTCGTTTATATATTGTTGATAGACTGTGATTGAAAACTTCTTTTGAAATTAAAGATCTGAATATTTTTGTGTATTTAGCTTTTTCTTTCATCCAATCTTTTCAGGAATCAGCTTGCTCTCTGGGCTAGCTTTTCTCAGAAACTCAAAATCATGCATAAAGCTTAGTTCAATGTCAGAAGTTGAGTATCAATTCACAGCCAGACTTTCTAAAAAATTTCCAAAGCTAAGACAGTATAAAATCAGAACATTCTTAACTGAATCATCTATTAGTTGCATTATTATTCCATTACCAAACACACAAAAATTCAGTCTAAGCGCTATCATTTTAAAATTATATGTAGATGTGCTGATTTTACCAATTTTATAAAAAAACTGTATACAGACTTATTTTCAATTAGATTACTGGACATATATTTTATATAAAAGGGATCCCTGAACTGTAAGCTGTAGGAAAAATAGCCTTTTTCTCAGGATTTGTCTTTCATGCTTTTCCACATATTTTATGTGGTGAAGATAAATAGGTTAGCACCCTAATAAAGGTTATTTTAACCTTTGGCAATGCTTCTTTTTCAACCCTGTCTTCATATAAAACAAGAGGATTAGGAAGGAAAGCTGGGTACGATTGTGTTCGTATGATTGCTAAATCCAAACACTGTTTCAAGCCAAGAAAAGGAGTGAGTATCATATGGATTCCAGAGAAACATCACAACGATTAATTGACCCTAAGGGATTTTAAACACATATGAAAGCTGGTTAATTATTATAGCACATTCTTGCAGGAAAATTAGAGGAAAAGCATAGTTGTATAGTTGTCCATTTATTAGAAGGATATCTTGACAATGACTGGAAAAATCAAAACATTCTGTTAGGAAAAACATTCAAGAATATTTTACTGGGGATTGTCTTCTCCAAATGTGATTTTTCCAAACTGTTTCATAAGCTCTGAAAACTAACTGGTCATTTAAGTTCTAATATATATTTATATTTATAATCATATTTATAATCATAATTATATGCACATATATATTTGCACCTATATTTATATTTGTATTTATACTTATATCTATATATTTATATTTATTATAAGTATCAATGTAATTTATCTGAATATATATGACTATAACTATGGAAATAATTTACTTTGGCATATATAAAAGTACACCAACAATTAATATTTCAGAGATCCTAAAAGTTTTCATTCACAAAAAAAAAAAGAAGTTGACTGTATATACACATAATTAACTCTCCAAAAGTCTGTAGTTCATGTCAGTCAGTTATGACCTACATGACCCAAACTTTTTACAAATGCATTTTTGTCTGACAGTGCTCAAAGGAAGCGCTGGCTCCTACATTTTTTAATGCGTTGTTTTTTTAATACAGGACTAAAAAATACAGATGTTTAAACAGTAACCTCAGCTTAGAGGTTAGAGATGATTCAAGTAAGCATCAGAAATGTATGCTTCAAAAATCTTTTGAGATGAACACCCCCACCCACCTCCATAAACACCAGGGTCCTAGCACTTTCAGGCCAGCTCTAAAATGGCTCTAAGGCCACAGATGCAGTCCTTCCCCATTAAAATGACAAGAATCTTCAGGTCTTTCTGACTCTGCTACACTACACAAACTTAAGCTGGTATGTCCCTATAAGCCTTTTTCCAAGTCCTTCTACCTCTGTGAAAACAAACAAAACTTTCAAGGGGAAATTAATTAAAAAACAAACAAAATAACCAAGGGACCCTTCATCCACACCCCTTAAATGCTGTACATTCAGAGAATACACAATTTCAAACTAAGATAACCCAAAATATTCTATCATGTTTGGGGAATGAATATTAAAAACACAACAGAAAAGAAAGTTGCACTTCAGCTTATGGTTTTGTGAAAGGAAGAGAAGTTAGGCAGAAGTGCAGGGTATAAAAAAATAGATTACTCACAAGTACAATCATCTAACCTTTAATATGTTTCAAAGTTCATGTCACATAAGAAATTTTATTGAATCTGAAGACAACTTTTCCTTTTTTTAAAAGTCCCTATTTCAGAAATAAGAACAAAAAAGTACTTGGAAGATAAAGAGGAAAGAAGGACTAATTTGTAAACATATATTTTTTGAAACTGATGATAACAAATCTCTAATTAAACTAAAAATGCTTATTTCTAAAGAAGATATGTCTCCATAATCTCTCAGCTTCACTTATATTGTTTCTCTTCTATGTCCTCACCACTAACTCTTCTATTTGAAATAATTTATGCACAAATTACTCTGCAAGTTGAAATTTGTTGATTCATAACTGTAGTCTCAACACTTATATGTTTTGGAACCTGCTGCTACTCTCTGGGAAATTCAAGAGCTTCAGAAGCTGATTCTTTGACATGTTTTCCTGTTGTACACTTAGACTTGCGAAATGATCAATAGCTACTGCTATTTTCATATCATAATACAATTTTTAAGTATTTTCCATACAAACAAAATTACTAGACTGAGAACCAGATGTTGGTTTTAACAGAGTTTAGCATTTAGGATTCCTTAGCCCACTCCACTCAGGGACAAACTTGACATAAAATTAAATAGTTTTTCTCTAACTTAAGATTCTGTTATAGGGTACAGAATGGTTGGTTTTTTTTCACCTTCTCTGTTTCCACTAGTAGAAACTCAAGAATTGCTTGGTGAAAAAAGTCCACTAGGACTCTAGATCCTTTCCTGTGGTGCTGTTTCCTAAACAGCCGGTCCCTAGTCAGCAGTGTTTAATGGGGTGGTTGTAGCCCACATATGGACTTTGCACTTGCTCTCATTGAACATCATGAGGCTTTGGTGAGTCTGTCTATCTAGTCTGTGCAGGCTGCTCTAAAGAACAACCTGGTCCTCCAGCACACGCACCGCCATCACCAGTTTGCTATCATCTGCACAATTGGTGAGATTACACTCTGTCCCTTCATACAGGTTGGATTTTGCACCACAAAATACAACTATTTGAGTCTGGAAAACCAGTCAGTTTGCCACTCACCTTCTGGTTTACTCCTTCAGCCCATACTTCAAAAATTTTGGAGAATAAGACTGAGAGACTGTCAATAGCCATGCTAAAATCAAGACATGCAATATGCACAGCCCTCTGCTTATTCATGGTGCCAGTCACCTTGCAATTTAAAACAATGCAGTTAACCAGCCCTTTGCTAAGTCTATTCTGGCTGCTTGCAATCATCTTCTTTCATGGGTTTAAAATGGCTTCTGAGAGGATTTTTCTCACAACCTTCCCAGGAATTGAGATAAGGTTGATTGCCTTGTAGTTCCCTGGATCCTTCTTTGCCTTTCTTGAAGATGGGTGTGATGTCTGCCCTTTTTAGGCACTGGTAATGTCCCCCAGTTGTCATGACCCATCAAAGATGATAAGAAAGTGACCTCAAAATGACATCAGGCAGCTTGCTCAACACCGCTTTGGATGCATCCCATCTATTCCTTGGGACTTGTATACACTCAGGTGAGGTAACCCGTGTGGAGAAGAAAGGAAGCTGACATGTCACTTTCCTCTTTGGTTCCTCTGAAAGTACTGCTATTTAACTATATTACAATATTGGCTACATCAGTAGCCCCTTTTCACAGAGCACAGACCAGTCACTCAGGAGAAATCAGGAAATTTGTAAATAGGCATTACTAAAAAATGTTTTTCAATGGAAATCAATGTATGTGAACATGCTAGGTACCAGACATTTAACGGGAACTTTTAAACACTGACATGTCAGTTTTAAGATTACACAAAAGTTAAAGAACTTAGGGAAGTTATATTAAGTGATTTGAGATCCTTAGCTCAGCTTCCAAGTGACTCCAGATGCAAATTTACTCTCTGAGAACAACTGCTATTACTTCAATTTACAATGATGCATTTGGTGTAGAATTATCTTCCTTTGAGGTTATAGTAATGAGTCTAAAACTCCACAGAACTAAGTTTTTTTTTCACCTTTAGACATTTTCCCATTGGTTGGCCTTTTTATGCAATTCTGATGCTTGACTTTGTCTTTAGAAAAATAAGACTAGAAAGTATAATTAATGACATAACAAAACTTTGATATGTCACACAAGCTAAATAAAATTTAGAAAACAGTATAACATTTGGCTAAATCCAGGTTCTGAATGATATCTTTAGTGTCATGCATCATTAGTGGGCTTTCCTTTGGAAAGTATTTGCTTGAATCTGGCTATTTAACTAAGAATTAGACATAGACAAGCCATAAAGATAGTGACTGTTTAAAATATAAAGGCATTTAAGGTGGCATTAAGATCTGAGATCATATGATGGAAGGCCAGAAAGCAATCAGAGCATATTCTGCATGAGCTGTGAAGCTGGGATGTTAGTGACAGCCACAACTCCTCATAGCTATGCTTGTGTTTATTTTATCAGATATGGACTGAAACAACCTACTTACTAGGCCATGATAACTATCAGATAACTAGAAAACAAGATTTCAGCATTTTTGATAAGTATAATTGCTGAAAAAGGTAGAAAAGGCTTTCTGTATCTGATAAAACCACAGACTGAAAGGCATGCGACTCATTAACATAGCAGCTGAAGAAGCAGGATGATACGAGATGGTTGATACATACTAATATAAACAAATTATCTTCTAAAATGTTACTTATGAGAGCGTTTTTCCCCTCCTTTTTAAAAGAAGAGGACAGATCTAAGGAAATTTTCATCATACACTTTTCTTTGCATTTCTACAACACTGTAACTTTATAAGAAATTTTATGAAAAAAGGATCGTATTCTTTGCAGTATACAATACAGAAAGGCTGGATCCTGATCTGACATCTATAAGCAATTACAAGAGTTAAACGTGTGTAACAGTGTCAAGGTACATGAAATGTTATAGGAACCTTCTAATCCATAGGCTACACTTATTTCCTGGCACTAGGCAGAAAACAGCAATCACTGTCAGAAGCCCACAGTCACAAGCTCACAGCCTGAGAAAAACCACAACATTAAGTATTATCTAAAAAAACCCCAAAACACATTGTGTGTGTCCAGTCTGGACACGTGATATGAATACTAAAGATGGGAGGTGTAAAGAAATAGTTGTTCTAATTGCTGTTTACTTTTCAAGAGTTAGAGCATATGAGGTAGTTTTTATTCCTCTCCCATCCCCCCACATGAAGAACAAGAAAACTGCTACCTAGTTGACATTGAAGGCAAAGGAAAAAAAAAAAAAAAAAGAAAAAAAAAAAAAAAAGGAGTGACTGTGCCTGAGTGTGAATATGTAAAAAAATGTCAAGGTAACTCCTGGTCAATAATTTCAAACTGTCAAAAAAACTTGGAATTTTAAAATTCTTTGCAATCAAGCTCAGAAACAGAATACTACTTTGTCACAGGGCAACAACTTTATTCCCTTTGATGAAGGAACCAGTAATAGATTTCTTGTTAGCTTGGTTGCAACTCACCAAGTTACATTATTTTTGAAAAAGTATGACTAGATAGATCTGATTTAAACTAAATTCAAAAAATGAAGTTTTGAAAAACACAGTACTTTCTGTACTATTTTCCATCAATATTGGTACTTAGCTTGATGAGAATAAGACAGATCCATATCCTGTCTCAGGGTAGGAAAACAAAAATGTATTCAATGGCCAATGTTCTGAGAAAATTGTCTTAAAACTGATCATACTCCATTGGTTCAGCTTCCTGGCAAGTTTAGCTATTTTGCACTTGGCTCACATCATATTCTCATCAAGAAAACAATGCTGATGGTTACATCCCACAGAAAGTAAGCGCTATGTCAAGCACATGTGTTGTCAGATTTTGTCCACCAGAGGTAAAGTCAGCGCTGCCTTGTAGATCATTTGCTACATGGATGGACTGCTGATGAAAGGTTGTCTTAAGAGCAACCTTCTGGAGCATGTAGGCTGGAATTCTCCAAAGTCCACATGAAAGACATGAAAATATCACTAAATACCAAGCTCATACTTTCTGAGACATCTGTTGGCCAGATCTTTCATCTCATCTGGGATAGCCTGTTTGACATTGCACAATACAACAGACAAAAAACACTACTGCCATCAATTGCCTCTGAATGTCTTCAGCAATATATGGAAGCTGATATGAATACAAGAAGATGTCAGTAATTGTTCAGGTGAAATGAATACTATTCATACTATTCTGACCAAGATAAAGGCCCCTCCTCCACGGAATCCATTTTTCAGCTATCTGTGCCAAACCTGTACTAAAAATATACCACTGCTCAACATGGATAAAATTAAGTAAACAGGAGAACTTTCACTAAGACTAGAGTTTTCCCCATTCTGTTTTGCAGCCTCACCATCCACAGAGCACTGGGTATACTGAGTTTATAATTAAAATATTAAAACGCAATTCATTGAAGACTTAATGACTTATAGCATTGTGAAATTACAAATGGTTTAAATAGGTGCTTGCACACTAGTGATCTTGTAGAATGCTAGATAATACTGAATAAAATAATTATGACTGAAATCTACATAATAATGCTATATAAAAAAACTAAACAATGATGGCATTCCAAAACAGTGGACCATTCAAAAAACTTCTGGACAAGCTTTAGTACATACTGGTTTGCAGTAAGGAAGGAAAGGTTTTTATACTTGTCTCTCATTTCATTGACCCTGTCCAGCAGTGAAATCTGCAGTACAAAATCGTGTCCAGATATTTTTCCCTTCCTTCACACCCTAGCATATGCGATCTCTTAGCCCAGCAAGCCCAGTATTCCTCCCTACACACTTGTTCGAGGCCCAACAGATAGCCACTGATATCACATGTCATTATTTGCCTCTGCTTTAGCACTTTGCTTGTTTCTGCAGAAGCAGAAAGTCCATGTGATTTGCTGTTGCCCAGCTGCAGAAAATGGAACAGCTAAAGGCACATGGAACCAGACAACCTAGTAGTGAAGATGGCTAGGCTGGGCTAGGCAGAACACAGTGTATGACAAGAATCATGGACATTTTAAGAGAATACTAATACAAGTTTGCAGTAAGTCTTCCTTGGTATCGCATACAGTTAATAACATGATGTGGCTGTATCATGTATCACTATTTCACACCCCACTGCCAATAGCCCCACTACAGTTAAATCACACATTTCTCGCAATCAAATTCCTCAGCAGACAAGATACGTACTTGAAAATAAAAGAGAAAAAAAAAAAAGAAAAAAAAAAAAGGAAAACAAAAGAAAAAAAAAGAAATAAAAGGAAAAGTATTACAAGTATTTCAGGGTACAATCTAGTTACAGCCACCAATCTTGAACACTGAAATCCTCACTCACTGAACAAAGTATATCCTTCTTGGGCATATACACTGTAAACTTATCATATACATTGCTTTGTAGAAAACCAATGTTCTTATATTTTTCACCACAAGCAGCTAAGGGCCTGAGTAACATTTCAGTCCCCAGTTCAGCCTTTGAGCATGCCAATTTGGACATCAGCTCATGGTTCTTCTGTCGTGATCTGAACCTAAACACGTTCTCTGAGAATTGCTCCCTAAAACCATGTTTTACTTCTTTCCTAATAAACTCAGTAACAGTTTGAAAAAATAAAGGATGAAATACGTGGCAACATCAGAGGGTGATACAGAATAAGGTCCTCTGAACTGAGATGGCCTTTTTTTCCTCTTTCCTCTTTCCTTTCCTTCTTGGCCGCAGGAGCACCTGTCCAAATGAAATTGTCTTGCTGACAGGCAGATGAAACAAAACTGCCCCTATAGTTTTCAGTTTAACAATTAAAATTTAAAAATATCACAGGGTTATTTGAGCTGAACAGACTGAAACAAGAATGGCTCAATTGAATTACAGTATATAAGACTCTGGCCTACTGGCTGAATAATTCAAACCAGGATATTTTCCTTCTTTAATATATGAACAGATACTTCCTTCCTGTGTGAAGAAATAAATCCTCCAACATTCTGCTTTTTATTATTTTAGAAATAAGCCAGGGATCAGAGAACATCAAGTAATGAGACTGTTCTTTTTTGTATATATATTTCAAATTAAAAGAAAAAAAATCCTAACATATAAGCCAGATCTCTATGTTTACACACACATATTTCCTGTCTACTAAATGATTCCTGGGACTCCTGCCTCAAACATTTTGCATGCTCTTACAATAAGACAGTAATTCTGAAAATGTATCTCAAAATAGCTGCTGAAAGGGAGAGGAAAAAAAATAAAATTGCTCCAAGTCATTAAGTCATTGGTGATACTTTCATACAAAGCCCGACTATTTTCAAAGGAGATGAGGCTGGTAAAAGAAGGTTGGTATTCAGATGACCAAAGACTGATCAACTGTAAACTGCACTGCTCCAACCGAAAATGTATTTATTTGGTTTCATTACTTTCTATGAGCCATACAAACATGATCATAAATAGGATCTGATCCTGCCAGTAGCAGGACTATCGCATCACTCCTTTACAAATTTACAGTGGAATATTGATAAATGGCTCTCACAAAGATGCAGCAGCTAAACAAGCACATTAAGAGACAAGGGTTTATGAAAAAACCCTCACTCATACTCTCTTAGGTTTCAAATGGCCACATTGCTATCAGTTTTCTTTGTTTTACCTGAAACCATTTAAAAAAAAGTCACTGAATGTCAACAATTAGAGAAAGCAGTGCTCCAGACAAATGTGTAAGTCATCAACAGCTGTCTTACTATGCATACTGAGACTAGAACTTTCCACATAAACTACGTCTTTTGAGGCTGTAAGAGATAAAATCAGTTTAAAGATTATTTTCCTTGCTTACTGAATGACAATATTGATCCTATACGTATTTTTATTTTTCACTTCATTATGCTAAATTAAGTTTTGAATGTGATGTCATTCCTCACATTCTTTTGGAGCCTGCTTCTATTTCTTAACATAGAAACTTCTGACACAATTTCAGTCCTTTATACTAATAGGATATTATTAACTCTATATAACTTGTAAAAAATGCTAGCAATAATTTCTGGATTTTGTGCATCACAGAGCATTTACCACAGTGTGTGGTATTTTTCTAATCTAACTATACTTCTCTTCATAATTTATGACTGTATTAAGACTTATGATCTTTCTAGTACTTTACCTATAAAATAAAAGAACAGCTAAAACATCTGCTTCACCTCTGGTTTTGGGGGTGTGTTCTTTTTACAGGAATACTACAATGCTAAATCTGAGTTATATTTTCTATATTTTCAGCTATATTATTGTTCTCACTCTACCATGGAAACAAACAAAATACATACTCAAATATTGTTGAAATTATAATCTGTTATTAAAATACTAAAAAGCTAAACATTTTAGAACAAAAGTAGTTATTTCCATATTGTAATTTTATTATCCTTCAACTGTATAAATATATGGGGTTTTATGGTGGGTGTGACATTAATAAGCACCATAACTACCAGAGCATCTCAAAGAGCAGGAAGCAATTAATCCATGAAAAATGCATTTAAGTGAACTATAGATATACCAACTGCTTCTTTATTTCTGGACATGCTAATTCTAGTTCTGGTTGTCCTTTCAATTTCTTTTATTTCCAACACTTTGACGATACCTTAAGAAGAATAACATTTATTTTTACATTAAGCTTTTATGCTGCTGACTGTTCTTACATCAGAGAACATGAAATCATCCACATTTATTTCTTCATAGTCATCCTCCATTTCATCACTTTTAACAGCTGCAAGAGCCCGGGCCAGTTTCTTTCTCAGAAGAAAACCCTTCCAAAATGCCTAAACAAAAAATTTAAAGCATGTTATACAAAGTCATAGATCAAACCCAAATCCAGATTCTCTCTGTTATCCCATTAGGAAGATAAAACATCTTGGGCCTTGGTTTAATAGCTCAATGATCTGTTTTTTGAACTTTATGTGACATTTAAAACTACAAGACAAATTAAATGCCAGCATATGTCTATAGCTTAGAGTACTCAAGAGGCTCTCCACAACTAAGCAGAAAGGAATCCTAAAACTCCCTCAACTACAAACCTGGGTCAACTAATTAATTATTTGACAATTCCTTCAGGGACTATTATAAACTGAAAGGAAAGGCTACATAAAAAAAGCTGAGTGTCAATTTTCAAATAAAGAGAATAAAAATACATTTGTACTAAATGTCTTATAGTTTACAAGTAGCAATTCTTGGAGACATCTCATGAAATTGACCTAGGTCAGTTACTCTTTCTTAACTGTCTAAGATCTTTATTTTTTTAAAAAATATTGCCAGTAGGCATAATCATATCTAAGAAAAAGGAGCACATTAGGAATTTAATGCTAGAAAAATAAGAAGGGTTTTTGGAACATATGCAAAGTTGTAGAATCAGATCCAGGAAAACACTTCAGAGATCAAAATTACATGGATGAAATTAAGAAAACTAAATTCCAGACTGCAATTTTCCCCCAAATCAGTGTTTGACACCATTAGAATTCAAGATGCCCTAAACATTTTAAATGCCATGCAAAAAAAATCCAATGTCCTGAAAGCTGCACTGTTGTCACATTTAATGGTTTTGCAATGAAGGCCTAAAATAGGGAAGGTAAATTTAATATCCTGGCTTAATGTTTAGCTTATTATTTCTTAAGAAATTATTGTCTCACTGCATTAACTATTACAAATTTTACTGTTTTTACACACAAAATTCCTGATTATCATAAAAATTATCATTGTATTTAAACTGCTTTCTTATAATGTCATTGTTAGTTTCCTACAGATCCTCATAACCATCCAGACAAAATATCCTGATATTACTAAGTGATCACATTTCAAATATATTTCATTCAACAAATACAAATACTTCTTAAAAATGCAAAGGAAAACAGCAATCTTGACAGTCTATGCAGAATGATAAATTGTAAGGCAGCTCTTAACACAGCTCTATGAAAGCATCAAGTCAGTGCTCAACCATGATCAAAAAGAAAAACTATACATTGGTAGTTTTTAAGAAACAAGGTGAAAACTGTCTTACTGTACAAATTTGTGATATATCTGGCTATGGAATTCTGTTCTAGTCACTTCTTAAAAAAAGTATATAATTGAATGAAGGAGAGATTCAGAGAGGGATAAAAAGACAGAAAGAAATATGAAGTAATGTGAAAATAAACTAAATGGACTAAAATTTTATTTACAAGAGTGAATATAAAGACAGATATACAAGTTATCTAAACAGTCATAAAATGCACAGAAGTTAAATAGTGAAAGATCTTTATCTTCATACTAACTTTGGAAATCATCTAGTCTGAAACAAATAAAAAGGCGCACATTTTAATCACTACACGCATTTCTGAAACTCATCACTTTAATATTTAGTAGAGGACAACTATAAGAGTTCAAAAATTGATTAAACAAGTTTACAGAGATAAACTGTTAATATCCTAGCTACACACTATACTCCAGAAATTAATTTTACCTCAGCTTCCTAGATAACTGACTGCTGTAATATGATCCTGTACTTGTCCTGTTTCTTAGTATGCACGTTTACTAAACATTGTGCTACCTCCTATTTGTTAAATAGATGCCAATGAATTACTTGGATTTTCAGCCTACAAATGGATCTTTGGCTCCTAAATCACTTTGGCACTGCTGGTATTTTTATAGAAGACGTACAATATTGAATGTTTTTAAGTTAACTTGAAATCTGAAATCAAAACAGGGTCCATTTGCTTAAAAACTTAGGAAAACCCATGAACCCTGGCAACTTGGCAGGTAAATACTACATCTGGTTAGCAAACTAAACAGATCCAAGGTATGGACTACAATTGCTGCACATACTAATACACTCTGTTTAACTGTTAGCTTAGTAGCTACCATAGGACAGCATAAACCATGGTTTGTTCCCAATGGCAGTATGGATGAAGCAATTCTGGTTCTGGGAGATGGGGAAAGAAGAAAAGAGACAGATAGGTAGAACAGAAGAGATTAGAAGAGTAGTTCATTGTTGGAGGTGTCCCTGCTCATGCAGAGGGCTTGGAACTAGATTAAGGTCCCTTGCAAACCAAACCATTTTGTAATTTGTATGATGGACCAGTTACACAGCATCTGTTAGTTTAGTAGCACAGACATACCCCAGTAAGAACACGAGCACCATGTGTTTTAAGCATAATATTAGAATTAAATCAAGCAAACTAATTCAGGGAAATAATTGGTGAAAAAAAAAATAATAAAATTTATGCTTCTATAAAACTTTTTGTAAAGAAGACTCTGTTTTAGAAACATCAATCTATGATGATTAAATAAAACAAAAATGTTTAATTTTGAAACTATTAATAAAATTGTAAACAAAAATAGGAGAAGATGAGAAGTACACAAAACTAGTAAGATTTTTTTCTCATTAAATTTGCAAAATAAGTGAAGACGCTACCATAAACCAACCTGGATTAGTGTGGCAGCTTCATGCTTCTGTCTCAAAGCTTCTGTAAACTGACAATTCTCTGGTTTGGTGCAGTCTGTTTTCTTCCTGGCATGGTACTGCCGCCAAAGGGCCTGTATCACTGACGCTGCCATATGTAGCCTCGTAGAGAAATTTATACCTTTATGAATGACATAACCTCACCACTACAACTGGATTATCACAGCTGCCAAACTATAATCATAACACAACGCTATGCATTGAGACAAATGGAAGGCTCTGCTATCAAACTGCAAATAAATTACAATCCAGATGTGTTATATATTTTCAGAAACACTGGAGGACATTCGTATCACATAACTTTGGAAATCCCATTATCTAAGAGGACTAATATCCACTGGGCTCTGTTCCCTATATATTGACTGAAGAGGAAGAATCTTCTCAAAAGAAGGATTAGGAGCAGAAGTGGTTTAACAATGAATGAATAAACTATTGGAGAGGTCCACTTATCTCCACTGTCCATCTAGAAATAGGATAAAATAAAAATAAAATAAGGAGAACGAAAAGCTGAAAACTGCATGAGACAAATATCTCCAATGGAGTAGAGAGGAAAAACCAAGAAAATGTAATTTCATCTTTGCCTTCAATTTAACACTCCTGACCACTACTGATCTATGTTTAACAAGCACTGACTATAGACTTTTAAGACTTCCTCAGTGATTGAGCTTTCTAAATATGTGTTCAAGTAATTTATACTGATGGAAAAAAGTTTAATGGTAGCTCTGCATTATGACTTTATGATCTCGGAATCCTTTTCTCCAAAAAAGTCTCATTTCAATTGAACAGTGGGTTCAAGAAAATACATTTTCTTTCCTTGTGCAGTGCATCTAGATAGAGGAGTACTTCTCATCAAAAAGCACACTTCAGAGTGCCACATTTTTTGTCCCCTAAAATATGTTTATTAAATTTAATATATAAAAACCATGGTTTATGTGCAAGATTTGCATCTATAAAAAGCAGTAGCTGGGTTAAAAATAAAACAGAAGAAAACCCCACATTAATATTCTGTGCTGAAGAGAACTGTCCAACTACAGTCTTACTGAATGGATTTAAAACTTTAACTAAAAACTCTAAAAGAACTATTTTTAAAAGTTTTTTTCTGAAGTATTTATCTTTCATAGTAGACTACTATACTATTACTTTCAAATTCCAGAGGGGCAATTATTAACTTTGTGGTCTTCCTGAATAGCAAATTTTATGACAAATTATTTGTATGTTAAGTACTTATCAAGCACTACTGCCCATTTACTGTAAACCTAAACAGCATGAAGAAGCACACCTTCCATGCTTGCTCTTCATAATACTCTCAAGACATGTATTTTTAAAACTGAATTCTTACGAAATCATAACTGAATTTCTAGATCTTAAGAGCAAAAAAATCAGCTTCTGTTTTCCCTGACTGTACATC
The DNA here is from genome assembly GCF_020740795.1 of Apus apus. Lineage (NCBI taxonomy): Eukaryota > Metazoa > Chordata > Aves > Apodiformes > Apodidae > Apus > Apus apus. Next base: position 162,562,531 of record NC_067282.1, read on the forward strand.
CAGAACCATAAAACCAATAGTGAATGCATTCCAAAGAGGTAATAAACTGGTCTGTTTCATGCAGGAGAATATTTGGGGGCACAGAACAAGTTGAACTGGCCCCTCACCCCTGCCTCTACTTTTAAGAAGCAGGTTAAGGCATGTTAGAGGAGTACCAAGGGCAGGGCAGGCTGTTAGCTCTTCAGTCATCACAACAGCAGGAGACTGGCCTAAGGTCAAGGGAGTAGGATGGTAGATTTAAGCAACTTTTCCCTCCTGCCTTCTAAATGATACTGATTGTAAACTCTACACAGATGAATCTTGAATGTCTAATGAACAGCATAGCAAAAAAAGCCTTCCATTAGATTGTATTTTAGCATTTTCATCCCTAACATTTTACACGTCAGTGAACCGGTGGCATAAATTTATTGCAAAAAATAAGAAGAAAAAGTTAAGAGATCAAGCGAAAGTTTTCAGCCTCTTACTATAGAGTATTTTAAAATTACTTTAAGTACATATGTATTTATATTCTAATATATTAACTGATAGAGTACTACAAAGGGTTATTGTTAATATTGAAGCACACCGTATATCACCTTAAAAATAACTGTCTAATAATCTTAAAAATACCATTTTCTCACTACAAGTTCTTTGCCTCTGTTTTAAACAAGAAATCCTCAATCCTATTGCCTTTCCATATAATCTGACAGCAATCTGACATCTATCTTACCTTTCTGTATCATTCTCAAAATGCTGAACATCTCTTCCCATGTTCCTTGCTAATATTGGTGACTGTTGCAACATGAGTTGGGCTGACATGTTATTGTTGCCTTTGCTCTCCCCATTGTAATTAATACAAGATTCAGTGCTCTTCTGCTTCACTCTCTGATCTTCCTTGTTTTCCTTTTGGTGCACAGGTATGGAGGAGTTAAAGCATGTGGCCTGAATATGGCCAGGAGTAATCCATCTTTTGGAAGGATCCAACAAGACCTGTTTATTTTCTGTCACACCCATGATAAAGAGGTTATTTTCCTGCAGGCAGCCAGTGGATGTTTGCTTTAAATGACTTTGCAGTGCTTCTGACCCATCTCTGTCAGTAATGTTTAGTTCACCATGCTCATGTGCATATCGATGTTTGATACTAAGTTTCATCAACTGATTAAAATACCAGCATTGTCCTTGTGCAGAGTCAATGGAAGAGGTAATTCTGAAAAAAGACAAAAATGTTTTTACATGTGTTTCAGACTTTAGGAATGCTTTCTAAAAATATGTATTCCCTCTATTATTTTCTAAACTAGTTTGTATTTTCAAGTATCCTTGCATGTTCCATATCCTTACAGTGACTAGTAATTGCTGTGACTGAAAACCAGTTTCACTATTTATAATATATACATTGATTAGATGTTAACCTTAGTTGTTTTTTAAAGTCTCATGCTGAAATGGGCACTAGGGGATGCATTTCACTATTAATTTTCTGTGTGGATAGAGGCATATAAAGTCGAAAATTTTAAAGGATTTGAGGCAATTTTGTTATAAATCCTTTAATAGCCTTAATAATCCAGTTTGTCTGGAAACTATGAAAACTAATTTAAAAATATCAGTAATTTTAAAATTTAGGTTAGAACTGCAGCAACAAACACCAAACTGAGATTCAAATCAATAAACCGCAAGAGAGAATTTAAGAGAATAAAAATTTTTAAGTATAGATACTTTTAATCAACATAGGGAAGGTGATAGTCTGAAGAAACATAAATCTAAAAAGTTCTTCTTGTTACACTATCTAAATGATGAGGATGAGTAAGACCAAATATGAACTAATTGTAACAGATTCAGAAGGCTGTCTGTATTTCGGCAATGTTTGTCCATTGTCATAGGTAGCAGGTACTTTTCAAATCACAAAAACATTTTCCTTTGATGGCACAGAGAGATTCAGAGATCTGTAACATGGAACTATTTTCAGAGGAGCATAAAGTTAATTCTAGGTCAGCAATCCAAGACAAAAAGTAGAAATAAGATCCATTCTCTAGGGAGTCTGGAAAAATCAGGTCCTAAGATTACAGTCTGAAAACAGAATTTTTCTTCTTGTTTATAATTCTTGAGAAGTGAAGCTTTTATAAGGGTTAATTATGAAAAGACATTTTACCTATAAAACTATTTACTCTACTGAAGTTCAGTTAAGGACTTTTTAGATTTTTAATAACATATGGAATCAGATCTTACAAGAGCAAAAAAGCCTCCAACTCTTCTCCTGCTAATGATGAAACTTCGGTTCTATTGGACAAAATCTGAATGGCTAAATTGGAAGCCAAATCCATATAGCCTGTTTACAGAACTCAGTGTGCATTAGCAAATCCTAAAAATATGTAAAGCAATGCGTATATTTGCTTAAGGATCTAACAAGTCTTAGCTGTCTCCTACTACACAGTAAGAACAGTAATTTATCCGACATGAAATACTAAAGGAGGAGTTAAATACTTTAGTTAAATACCTCAAATTAGTTAAAGGTGTTTTAAAAGAAAACACAATTTGTTACAAGACCATTACCAAAGTTCTATAAAACATACTATGGTGAGAAGATAGAAAAAGAAAAAAAAAAAAAAAAAGAAGGAAAAAAACCCCTAAAATTAATTCCCACCTTTTTTTTTCCCCTCTGGTCTGTTTGAGTTTTGTTGTTTGTTTGTTTGTTTGAGGATTAAAATATTGTGGGAAACCCCAGCATGTTTTATATACTGGGTAAACTGATGTATGAAGAGCATATCCTGAGTATCCTTGTTCATTATTAAAAAACAAAAACGAAGAAAACCAAAACACCACAACTGTGAACAGGGTGGGATACTTGTGCATCCACTCCTTTGACAGGTGCATCTTGAGCAGCTTTTTCATCCCTCCATGGGTATAAATGTGGCAAACAGAAATGGTTCAGTTCAACAGTGGTTGCAAAATACAGTCTTGCCAGTCTGGGCATGCACCTTATCTCTCAGCTGACGCATTCCCTGGTAATCCATAACCATACTAGTATTTTGTAGGATTTCTGTGCTGCCCTCTATGTATCACTGGCCTTCCTTCCAGGCAGTCAGATAAGCCTCGATTTCAAGAAACTACAAATGAAGAGGTAGTGACATCTCAGAGTATTATGAGCAATGAAGTGGCTTGGTAACTGTACTTGGGCTTCTCCTGCAAAGGCGAAGCTCTGAAGCACAGACAACAAATATTAAGACAGGGCCTGAGTGCTAGGTGGCAGTCAGCTTGGTGGTGCCTTTAGGTGAACAGGGATCTCAGGCAGCTGTGGAGTAAAACGGAATTCTACAATAGGCTTGGAGTAGAGCTAGCCTATCAATGCCTTATTGTCTCAGAAGAAATGCATTCATACTTAAAAGCCTTTAAATGGTGTTTAAATCAGACAAAATGTTGCCATTGAGAAAGTTTAAAGTGGCAGTGCAAACTTGCTTACAGAACTGACACATTTTGTATAGAATTTTCTACTGCAACTACATCTGAAACGACTGCCAGGTCATTCAAATAGAACCATTTTGTCAGAATGAGACAGTAAGAAATACCCAGAAAAGTCAGCAGAACAAAGCTCTTGGAGGCAAAAGGGACAAGGGAAAAACAAGCTGGTTCTTATCAGCAATGGCAGTTTTCTCCTGGCAATTGCAGCTTAATCACAAATAATATTCTACCCCTTTGTGTGCTAGTTAAAATTTAGCTTAGGGTAATCTTTTTTCCTTTGCAGCTCTACTGTGATTTTCATAATTCTGATATATGGAATATTCAAATAGTACACTCCAATTTGTCTTTGGGGAAACTTCTAGAAGCATTATTACTGACATTCAGCTGCAGGTTACAGAAGTCCCTTACAAACACATCAAAGCAGTCATTGGTTACATATTGTCTCCATTTATGAAATTCCTGTAATTTTCACTATATTATACATACATTATTTATAAAGCTGAAGTTAGCCACTAGCCAGATATCTCCATATTTGGTGACCAAAAGCAAATGACTACAGCCAAAGTGTGATACTATTTTTTTATATGATTACTCACAAGATATTTAAAGATTGTGTCACAGAAATAATTTATAAGAATAGAGAAATTTTATTTTAAAACGTTTCAATCTTAAGCACAGCAAGAACAGTGAAGTTTTCAGCAGAAACAGCACAGACAATTTAATTGGGCAGCAGTGGTGTATGAAACATGGATTAGGGAAGTAAACAGTGATTACTTCTGGCAGTTTACATACTTCAGGTCGCACCTACAGGGGCTCATAACTTTGCAAGACGGGAAACAGACAGAAGTTTGCTCTATTGTTGGCCTGTTCTTTAGCAACGTCACATTAATTCAGCCAAAGTATTGCAGCATGCACATATAATAGCTATGCTGTTAAGGCTTATCTAGAAACAAGTTGTTTAGAGTTCATTTTATGAACTTCAGTTTTCAAATGTTTTCACATCATCCATCAATTTAGTCAATTTTAGTCAAAATAAAACATTGAGGGCTGTAACACACAATAAATTAATTTTAAGACTAAACTTGATACAAAATGCTTCAACTGTCTCAGTTACCAATTTTAAAGATTGTGAATGAATTCTCAAAACTTTAAAAAACCCACAACCCTCCCTCTCCCTGCTCCTCCCCCCTGCCCAAACCATACATTCAGGGAAGAAGAGACATTTATGCATTTTCTTCTTCCCACTATTGTTCCTCTCAAACACCTGCAAGCTCTTTCAAACAAAACTTACACAGTCATAGAAAAAATCTCAATTGAAGGAAACTCATGTCTCTAGTACAACCTCCTGCTTCAAAGCTGGCTTAGGTCTGAGATCAGACCAGGTCGCTCAGAGCTTTATCCCGTCAGGTCTTGAAAACCTCCAAGAATGAGACTGTACAGACTCTCTGGGCAACCTGTTGTAATTCATCACTCTACTAACAATAGAAAGTTTTTTCTTATGTCCAGTTGTACTGGGTCTGGCTGGGGTGGAGGTAATTCTCATTATAGCTGCCCATATGGTGCTGTGTTTTAGATTTCTGACTGAAACTCTCTTGATAAAAAACTAATGTTTTGCTAACAGTTCTTGGACAGAGTCAAAGCCTTCTCTGTCCTACTCAGCAGGGAGGCTGGGAGTAGGGAGCTGGCTGGGTAGGGACACAGCTGAGACAGCTCAGCTGAATTGACCAAAACTATATTCCACACCATAATCATGTGCTCAGTAATAATACTCGGTGGGGAGTCTTTCCAAGGTAGCCATTGCTCAGAGAATGTTTGGGCATCAGTCTGCTGGTGGAAGGCAGTGAGTAACTGCTTTGCTTAACTTAGTTACTCTCTTTTAAAATATTTTTAATTCCCTTCTTCCCTTCACTTATTAAACTGTCTTCATCTCAATCCATGTTTTTTTCTTGCTTCTGGTCTTCTGATTCTCTCTCCCATCCTGCTGGTGGTGGGAGTAGTGAGCAAGTGGGTGGTGGGGGCTTAGTTACTGGCAGGACTCAACACACCACACTGGACTAAACCTGTCTTGTTTCAGCTTAGGTCTTTGTTGCTCATCCTTCTGTCATGTGTCACTGCCTGACTTACTCAAAATTTCATACATGTCTAGATGTCCATTCATGCAGACCATGGTTAAATAAAACCATTGGATTTGGTGAATATTAATTATTCCTCTAACATTTTTTACCAGCTTGCAGACATTTATGTGAGTTAGCTCCTTAGATTCTACTAAATTTCTCTCACAAGAAATTTCACTTTTACAGATTGGAATTTTTTTTCTGCAAAGAATACTCATGAAACAGGTCCTAAATCTCAGATATAAGAAAATTTTCTTGACCATAAAGGAGGAGTACTTTTTTGCTCCTCCTTTTCCTTTTAAGAAAAATAAATGAAATAATACAATTTCAAAATGGTAAACAGATAAGAAGTAACAGCTTCCCACCTGCAAACCAGAAGCCCAAAATCACTGAAGTGAAGACATATCTCAAAGGTTAAATGGAGAAACATGTGAGTTCTGGGAGCCATGCAGACATCACATCTGTCATAGAAAACTGTACTATATAATTCCTCTCAAACTACTTTCAATCTAAGTATTGAAACAAACCTCTTTTTGAATAAATCTGTTTTGTGAGCTATGAAGATTTTACTGCAGCTTTGTAACAGCCAATAATACATCAAAATAATAACCTGTTCAGTAGTAACAAGACACCATGGATATACAACCTTACGTTTATAAATGCAAAACAGCCAGATTCTGAAAAAAATATGGGTACTTCTCCTGAACCAAGAAACTACACAAGGAAGAGTTCAGACTATAGGATTGTCAAACATCACATGCTTCACCTGCTCTGGGAAAATGTTCAGTACCTGGCAGGATGAAGCAAACAATCTTTCCAAACACCAGCAGACAAGTTGAATATTGAAAATACAACAAGGATATTGTGAACCTGCTAGGAAATGAAAAGGAACTTGGATAGACAAAAACATACAATATTACCAAGTGTGAAAACATGAGAAATTTGAGCTATTTAGATATTGCAAAGTGATGAAAAGATAGGAGTTGTAAAGTATAAATTACACTTGCAATATCTAAGCTGAAGTCACTGGACAATTAACCAGGGTAGTAATGGTAAAGGCAGCAAGCATGACAAAGCCAAAGACTTGGAAACAGAGCCACTTGATTAATTACTTTAAGAGAAAGAAGGTCTTATTTTTTGCAATCATTTAGAACACGCATAGTACAAACATAGAAAGCAGGAAAAAAACAGAGCATATTGCATCCATATTTAGCCTGATCAAACTAAAGCTGGAAATTAAGTTAATGTGATTATACCACTTTTAGGATTTATGCTACTGTTCCGGCATTGCTCTGTACTATGTTGTGTTCATGAAGTCCTTCATCTACTGACTGAAGGCTTTGAAGCACCTGTTTTCTCAAACTTTAACAAACAAAAATCAAGGCCGACATATTTTAATATCTGTCTGAAATACTCTTTGCACTGAATAAATGATTCCGACCTCTTTTTTAACATATTTCCAGGTAAAAAAAGCTAAGTAAAATTAATAAGACACCAATAACTACACTAACAACACATGAAAAAATATTTCTGAATCCAATTTATATTCACTTAAATACATACCCCAGTTCAGCAGCCTTTTTTTCCAGTAGAACACTTTCTTCAATTTGAACTTGACAAAGTTCCAGAAAAGTTGATTCTGATCCTTTGATTCTTTCAGTTGTGGGTAAAGTATGATAGTCTGAGATTTCACCATCAAGAAACTGTAAACTAGGAAGGACTTGACACAAAGAAGGCCTTAGAAAAGAAAAAAGTCATAATTAGTTTTTTCCTAATCCTAAAATCTCATTTTATTGATACAATCATATAAAAGACAGAACATGATGATATTTCTCTAAGCATTTGTATAGATCTGTCCTTACTTCATATATCAAGATATTATCTAAAATGTATTGCTAATAAACCATGGAACTTAGCAAAGTTTCTTAATACCACTAATAAAGACCACTGCTGAAACACTGACCCCAAGGAGGTCAATGGCAACATTCTCATTTCACTAGAGCTAGCATTTTCCCTACTTAAATAATAACAGGAAAATCTGACACTCTTGTGCATAGGCACCTGTAATGCATTAGATTAGTAGCCAACACAAGAAACTAATTAATAGGATGAAGATATAGCGCTGAATTTGATGACATGTTAAAAAGTTTAGATTTAAAAACTGCATAGAATACTAAATATTTTCAGTCATACTCCCTTTACCATTTGCATATATCACATAAAGCAATATGATAGCCAGTAGGACTAACAGGAAAAAATTCTAATTTTGAAAAATTGCATGTGGTTCAGTGGAAGAGATGAGAGTAGAGATGACATTTTCTTGCTATGAACAGGACAGTTGGGGTCACTGATCAAAGGAAAAATATGCATGAGAAACTTATCTACCAAATAAAAATAAATACTATAATGAATGCTGTTTTTTCTAGGTTACTATGAAATATAAAGCAATACCGCAACCCTATTTCACATATTTCTTATACCAGACCAAATTTATTTAATGATTGAAGACAGCAAAATTACCTAAATCAGTAAACAACACTTGATATTTTCACCAAGTAAGTTTTAAGTAACACTTAAGAACTCTTGAAAGAATACTTACTGTAGGCTCTAAATCCCCTTACTATTAAAAAAAATACCTTTTTCAAAATGTTAGAACTCTGACTATTCTCTGTGAAGGTAACAAATACTACTCAGATCAGACAATATACACTAAGTATAAAAACAGAGAAAGTTTCTATGACTGACTTAGAATATTCCAAAATATAGCTCAATAGAATATTATTTTTTTTACAAATATTAATCTTTCCTTCTCTTCTGCCCGTTAATGTAAGAATAACACGGTCTGAAATACATTTGGAATAAAACGATGAGTTTAGACAGACAGTCCCTGAACACATAGAGAGAAATCACTAAAGCTGATGTTGAAGAGTGATACATTTAAAAAATGCCATATCAAGGCTGATTGATGCTGGAAGCATTGTGTCTTAGAGCTATGGGATCTCAACACTAGTTTTTCCAGCTGGGTTTCTCCTGGTGAAGGGCTGAGTCAATATTTCATTTAGTGAAAACTTCCTGGTGAATATTCTGTCACTTAAGAGGCTCTATTAATCATTACAGCATTGAAACACATTCCCCTAGGAGTGCTCAGACTGATCCCAGGGTTTAATTTTTAAAAAGCAATTTCTTACTACTTCACTTTTGTTGGTGTTATCGCTGGCTGGACATGAAAGTACAAAACCGATCGGGAAATTTTACAACTAATTCCTTTGTTGGTATCAAGGGGTTATGTAAAGTTCAAAGGACCATATTGCCTGAAGTTACGGTCAATGCTGTATTCAGCAAATCCATATTTTATAGTATCCCATACTTTAAATCCTTTAGACAAATGAATCTCTTGTCTAATCATAAAAGCTCTATTGGGTCAAGCAATCTAAAGTGTCAGTTCTTATAGCTGAACTGGAATTCAGAAAGCTTTACCCCTCCAGGTTCCAAGTGAAATAACAGTTAGTTCTGTAAAATAGTGGGAATTGAAACAATGTAAATGGGAATTAAAAAAATTGTCAGTCACTGTATTCACAAAATTACCTGCATGACCTTGGGAGTGCAAATAAGTCTGTTCATTAACAAAAAAACAAACTTGAGAATGTGTTTGTACAGATATCTTTGTTTTAAACTTCTCAAACATTTCCAACTAAAAGTTTCAAGTTAGTTCTTTTGCACAGGAATACTAATCAGAAATTTGTACAAAAATCTGCTAAGGGAAGATACATCATTTGTTAATACAACAAATACTCTAAAACACCACATACCCCAAACTTTGCTGCTGTTATACTAAGCAATCTAATATATCAACTATTAACACAATTTATCTAAACATATTATTATGCAACATTGCAGTGTAAAGCCCTGTCTTTAACTGACTTGAAATTATACATGGAAAAAATTTTGCTCATTCTTCAAAATTCTTTTGATTGTTCCAGAAATGAACAGCAAAGTAAATGTTTGTAGAAGTAATCCTGATATGCTACAACATACAATGACACTGTACCATTAGAACACCTGGAAAGCAACAATGGAAGAGCACTTATACACACTGGTACTAGAAGCGTATTTCTGTGGTTTAAAAATAAATGGTTCAGAGGTGGTAAATTAAGAAAAGGCTCTGATTATATATGGGGTAAAAATTAATAATTTTACGAAGTACAATATTTGATAGCACTTTTGATAGAAATGGCCTGAAAACTCTTTCAAATTTCTAAGCTTAAAAAAAATGTTTCTCTAATAAAAAAAATCTGTCACCTGTTGTAATTGCACCTAAAATGCAAGCCCAACTATTGTGTCTCATTTCATTTCCTCAGATATTTTATTAAATCAAAACTTTCCTAGGTAAATACTTTTTTCCTTAGCTAAAATAATTGGTAATGATTTAAATTCTTATTGATTAAATGCTTATTTGTACATTTAATGGTATTACAGTATGAGTTCACTAAAAGACACTCTACCATTTCCACCCATGTATTCTGAAATATCACATAAAAATCTAAAATTTCATTTCCAACTTGTCATTCTTCTCTTGAAGGTCTGTAGACTAAACCTAAGGAAGATGAAAGAACACTTTACATTAAATTAACATCACTACTATACTTTTGCTAGGTAATTAAACTTAAGTCTTGACGGCATTGGCCCACATATAGGGTTTCAGACAATAGAATTCTCAAGAAAACAGGAGACTTCTACTAAAATAAAAAAAATGTAAAAAAACCCTATCCATGTAGAATCTTATTCATATGGTTCACAAATACAGTGCTATCACAACTACTGATTTCAAGGATTCTGGTGACTGAATGGCATTTCATATGTCAAGTTTCTTTCCTACCCTACCCAGTTTTTATATATACACATATAACAGTCTGTAGGACCAGCTCTTAAATTTTATTTCATATAATTATTTCACTATTATATATCACTGGAGTGGAAAGAACAAATTTTTAAATCTGTGTCTTTTTCTTAATTTTAAGAGCTATTAATTTTTGGAGTAAATTTACAGAATTTTCAGAACAAGATAAAAGTTGAAGTTTAAACTACTAAGAAAAAAATCAACCATTCATTCTAAGTTTCTCTTTTTCTAATTTTTCTTCATTAAATATGCTTAGCCAAGGATTCATTGATGTATTTATTATAGACAACATCCTTTCTCTAACTACGTGTAGTATGAAGGTGCGAATGGATGAAGTGATAGTAGGGAGTAAATAAGAAAAGACAGAAAAGCAGAAGAGAAACACTCTAAGAACTGATGGTTCTGAGAAGGCTAAATAAGCAGTGTAAGGATATTAATCATCAGAGAAAAAATAAAGGATTTAAACAGTCCAGATAAAAGAGGGAGGAAAAAGTTGAGTAGATTTTCATGTCTTTGTGCAAAAGTTTTAATGAAATGTAAAATAGAGTAATAAAGGTCAGACAAAATTTCAGTCAAAAAGCTAAACCATCATGGTAAACTTGTCAGTAAAGAGGAACAATCAGAATTCAGGTGGAAAAAGAAGATACTGTGATTAATGGACAAAGAAGCAGTAACAAATAAACAGCACAAAGAAGGCCTATTCCACCTTTACAATGCCTGCATTTGCTAAGAAATTGTTATAAAATTAGTCATTTAGGATTAGAGAAATGACTGTCGAATTTTAGCACAAAGTCCTTCTGATTAAGGTCCTAGGTGCTAGATTTTTATTTAAACAAAACTACAAACTAGAATTCTTAGAAAATAAAGATAGCATATTTTTATTTGTCATTTTCATATAATTCTCTTCCAATTTGTGGTAGTGTTTGTACTTCATTTATACTGTTTAACTAGTGTACATAAACCAAGCTTTTGGCTGATTTTTATTGTTCAGCAAGATGCATATATACCTAATTTTTGGCTGATTTAGGGTTTTTTTTTGATTTAGCAAATTAATTTATTTTCTTACCTCCAGTTTCTTTCTTGGAGAAGAGGATTGCCATTCAGTGACAACTCCCTTAGTTTATGACAGCCACTTAACCATGTAATGACACCTTTAAGGTCTATATTGTAGAAGAAAATAAAATTAAATATAAATTTGAGTGTGGAACCATATTATTTTTCATAAAATCCGCCATGAATGTAAAATGTACCAAAGATCATGAAATACTACGAACAGTTCTGCTGTCTGTATAGTATAGATATAATTAATACCTACAACATCCTTGTTTGGAAAATACAAGTTTCTGCACAAATGTTGCATAAATACATGGGAACTATCACATTAAAATAAATTAATATTTTATTATGAAGTTATGGTTTTGATGGGGTTTTATGTTTTTTATACAACTCACCTGACAAGCAGTTATTTTTGATATCCAGCTTTTCCAAACTTACAAATGAATGTAACGGCACAAGCTCACTTAATCTAAGAACAAAATAAAAGAGGATTGTTGTGGTGGTTCAAAAACAGAAAGGCACTAGAATCTTTTATTGTTATGACTATTCACTTATTTACATAAGAAAATGCTCATTTAGCTATCCAAGGTGCTAGAACTAATTACTGGAATTTTAACCTGAAAGGAAGTCTACTCAGTAGCTCAGTTTTTAATATTTACGCATTAGTATTTTGGTTTATCTTGTAAATACTTCATTTTGTTTCTTGCATTAAGTCCTGAGGATCTGAAGTCTTGTAAAATTTATGCAACTCAAGTGGCTTTTCTTTAGGCACCAGAACTAGAATGAAACTAAAAGGCCCTGATTATAGAGAAGTCAAGTCTGATATTCCTCCTTCCTCTTCCTTCATTTCTCATCGCTCAAAATTCTTCTCAGTTTGTTTCTTTTCTCCACTCAGCACATCACTTCCTATATTCTAAAATTAAAATAATTGTTGTCACAGTTGTATTTTTAACAGATCAAGGCTGCACTGTCTGTAGTACATTTTTAGTCCTTCCTCTTCTTACTACTTCTGTCAGACAGTGTCAAATAGGCCTATTATACAGATAGTGATTAAATTGCTCTTTATGTGTGTAGCAAAGCAGGAAAGCAGTAGTAAAATTGTGCCAAAATTCTTATTTGTAGTGTTAAAGAGTAAATATAAGGAAATTAAGTTGAAATGTATTTATACAAATTACTTCACACTGCAAGATGTGTATTATCACCCCTATTAAAATATTAGTGTCCAGTGTTATTCAAATTGCATTGATGCATCTAATAATTAATGTTGAATGCTTTGGTCAGCTGCCAGGCTATTTCCAAATACTACCTTCCAGATTAGAATCACAGAATCATTTTGGTTGGAAAAGATCATTAGGTAAAACCTCACACCATCAAGTCCAACACTAAACCACATCCCTAAGCACCACATCTACAAGTCTTTTAAATATTTCCAGGGGCGGTAACTCCACCACTTTACTGGGCAGCCTGTTCCAATGCTTGACAATCCTCTCAGTAAAGAAATTTTTCCTAATATACAATCTAAACCTCCTCTTATTCTGTCACTTATAGCTTGGGAGAAGAAACCAACACCCATCTTGCTACAGCCTCCTTTCAGGTAATTGTAGAACATGGTAAGGTCTCTCAGCCTCCTTTTCTCCAGAATAAACAACCCTAATTCCCTCAGCCACTCCTCATAAAACTTCTGCTCTAGACCAACTTTGCTTCCCTCTGGATGCACTCCAGCACCTCAATGTCCTTCGTGTACTAGGGGACACAGAACTGAACCCAGTATTTGAAGTGCAGCCTCATCACAGGGGGAAAATCACTTCCCTAGTCCTGCTGGCCAAATTATTTCTGATACAAGCTAAGGATGCTATTTGCCTTATTGGCCACGTGGGCACATTGCTGGCTCATATTCAGTTGGCTATTGACCAATATACACCCATGTCTTCAAGTAAAACTAGAATGTTTATGTATAAGCACATATTAAATCAACTATATCCTTTTAAAAAAAAAACAACACAACATACATTAACATAACTTGGTTCATCCCCTTAAGGACAAGGCCTAAGCATAATGAGAAAATGGTAATGCTGATGGCAGTGTGTGTGGTCACGTTGTGACTTCTGATTTTCATGGAAAGCAGTATTTTCTGAAGATTACAGCTTTGAAAGTTGTAAATCAGAGTTCTTATGGTCAGAAACAGGACCATGTAAAAAACTGAAACCCACTTACTCCACAAACTTAAAACTGGTTAGAGGCAAAAATGCTTATTTGTTGCTGAAATGTGTGACTATGCTGGGTTTCCAATATGAGCATTACAATTGAAAGACAGAGATGGATTTAACACTGGTACAAAAATTATGGGCCAAAGGTTAGTTGTATATTCTTTAATCTTGTTGAAAATTTGACCATATGCAAATCAGAAAAAAATCATTTCCATGTTCAGTTTATCAGAATGTGTATACGACAACATAATATTTAAGTACTAAATTCAGAGACACAGGTATAAAGCCAATTGAGTATGAGTCACTATACTTTCATTTCTTTCTCCAAACCAGTTTTCCATGGAATAAAATAAATATGAAGTATTAACTCTAAAAAAAGCATTAAGCCTTATACTTAGATCTGTACATAGTACCACAAATATCAGCATATTATGTTTTTGTGACTAGTCAATAGTACATAAATGCAATAATAGTTGTAACAAATCATAGATCTTAGTGCCTAAGAGAATGGCTTCAAAGACTGAAAATCCATTATTCAGATTATAGATTCAGATTTTCAGAAATATCCAGGAAAAAAAAAATAGTACTTCTCACAGGGGCTGAACGATAATGCAGTATTTTTTGATTTAGAATGAGTGAACTCTCTGGATGTTTATTAGTATATGCTGTGGTGAACTAGAAATTGTCTACTGGACTACTCTTGCCTGCCATTGGCATTATGAGAGTTAAAACATTTCCCCGTCATTCTATAGCTTTCCCTTTACTGACATTCTTTGTTAATTTTTTTCCTAAGAAAATTCAAACCAGAAAGACAAAGGACATTACTGAAAACTTAATACTACTTGACCTTGTCACATTAGCCCTGGGCATAACAGAGATATAAATTACAAAGAAGACACAAAAGTAAAAGATATTCACAAAAAAGCAAGCTATAGCTTCCTCTTTCTGCTCCCATTTAAGGATGTAACAGGACAGGACACAGCCACCGAAACTCTATGTCAGAAAATAAGATTTAGGAGACTAGAGTAGTTGAAAGCATGCATCAGCAAAAATAATGATTGCTTTTTTGAGCACAAATAGAAGTTACTGCTCAGGATGGTTCAAATCCTGCAGTGCATCTGATTTTCCCCTGAGAAATTATCACTGATCTTAATGAAAGGTTAGAAGGAAGGAGGGCAAAATAATTAAAAATAAATGTATATTAACCTAGATCTTTAAGTAAAGCCCATATTTATTTTGCATTCTTTAAAAAATATTGTAGTTTACAATAGTCACCATGTTTACAAGTAGTACTAACCAAATAAAATGTAGGAAATCTGTCTCTCGGCCACTTGTTTCTTGCATACTCTAGTAGGCAGTTCTTCGACTGTATTGTCCACAGTGTCACATACTTAGAGATAAACTTATAATCATTGAAGAATTACTTAAAGTGATAAAAAACATCTAGACTGGTAAGGATGAGGAAGATCTCTATCCATAACTATAGCTTTTTCACAACTTGACTTATTTAAATATCCAGTGACATACAGATTTATGATGATGACTCTGGAAAACTCGTCTAATTTTCAAAATGTGATGGCTTGCAATGACACTGAGTTCAACTCTCACATCTGAGAAATTAAGTTAAAAACATAGATTATCGTGTATATTTAAGCAAGGAGACCAAAACATACAAAGAAAAAATTGAGTTGACTTTTTAGTATTTCTATTACAAGCCTTTTAGGAATAGTATGCATTTACTTGCAAATACATGGGAGCAACATGTTCACAAATAATTTGATTTTGGCCAAACCAGTTTCCCCCATGAAAAAGAGGTTTTTCAGATTACTGCATTAAAAAAAAAAAACAAACAAAAACTTTTATCTATCACATTTACATGATCTTAGTGAAAAAGAGATAGCAAAAAAGAACTCTGTCATATTAAAACAGAAATTTTAAGAGGTATATATTTGTCTATTTTGAAATTGAGGGGAAAAAAATAAGTAATGGCTGCTTGAACAGCAGATCGATTTAGGGTCTCACTGTAATTTTTTTAAAATTAAAATTATATTGACAAGTAAATAAATAATTAAACGGGATTACATGCAAATGTAAATTCCATATGAACTCTTAACACATATTAAATATGCATTAATTTTAGTCCCAGGGGCAAGATTTTTCTCTACTATGTCTAAATCTTTATCCACAACAGAAGAAAAAAGAAAATGTGCTTAACAGCTTAACAGTTGTGTTCTCCAACTGCTATAATATACAGCACAGATCTTCATAGCACAAATTCTGCAGTAACCAAGTCAAGAGTAACCAAGTCATTAGCTTTGGTATGTTGCACGCTGACTAAGTGTATGCTTTGCATATGAAAGCCACAATAAAACACTTAATAAAAGCAGTAGTGGTGAAAGAGCTTACATTTTTATACTTGAAGGAGTTAATCTTAACGTGTTATAACTACTTGTTGCTAGATGGCAGGTTTAAAACAAATTTTTTTTGGAGTTTCATCTTTGGTAATTTCTGGTTTATTATAGAGACAAAGCAGCTCAGGAATAAAAATATCCTGTAAATTAATGCAATAATTTTCTTCTCATAGTAATTCACTTTTAGAAAGAATATAGATTCACCGCATTACCATTATATGGGCTTCCTGCAATCAGTAAAAAGGAAATGGCACTCAGTGCACACTTGAAAAAATTTCACAAAATTGCACTAGCTGTAGGATAAAAGTAAAGAAACAGCTTTTCTTTCAACAGCTTACTCCATTACCTTCACTGTTTCTATAGAACATCAAGTTACTTATGCTATAGCACACACATATGGAGCTGCTTATAAGTGTACATAAAGTGAGTGTAACAGAGCAGGCTACTGAAATGCCAGGAATTTTGAGGCTTTTAATATGCATTTAAGGCTATCTTGTCCTGTTTGTTACAAAGGTTTGAGATAAGCTATAGATAAATCAAGGAAAGGAAGGAATTGTCTGGGGAGGAGTTGAGGAGTTGTGTGTTTATTTTCAGTACAACCAGTTTGCTGATGCAAAAATATGTGCTTTCTCCCAGTCCAGCAGAAAAAAACTCAGTGCACCAAATGCTCCATCTCAGCCTGGCCGATAAAAAACAGAATATGCACTCCAATGGCCATGAAAAACTGTACAATCATGGGATAGATAAGGGACATAAGGTGCATCTATGCAGCCAGTTCACCACAGCTTAGATCCAGAGGCTGCATTTGAGCTATGCCTGAGACCATGCTCCTAAGTTTGTTCTCTCCCCAGCAGGCACATGAGGTCTTCAAAAAGTCTGGCAAACCTTTTCTGACGTTCAGCATAGCTACAAAAAACCTGAAGATGAGGAGGAAACTACAAGAAGACAGAGCCACACTACAGCATGTTCCACAAAAAGCTGAACATTAGCAAAAAACCCATAAAAATCAAAGAATATTAATTAAATCAATACATGTGATTCAGAATCTAAAACTTACGAAAAGCACTTTCTTTAAACTCCAGAAGAATTAATTAAAAAAACCCCAAACCAAACCAACAAACTCAAAAGCCCAGCAACTTGAAGACTAGATTCTGTTAATATAGGTAGGTCTTATATTTACATCCAAGAGTTTACATGCATACTACTTCATTAGAGATGATACAAAAACAATCGGAAAAGTTATATAAAAATATAGATTTTATGTATTCAAATACTACTGATTTTCCATGAAGAACACTTCTTATAATAACAGGACTCAGGTTTACAGGTCTTTTCTCCCACAGGCTCCCAGCTTCAGTTGATTCTACTGAACTACATGGGATGGGATTCATTTGTTCAAATGTAGACACCTGTATGAGAGCTGGTCGTTTTGACCTTGTTAATAGTCAATGAACAGGCACTTGTAAGGTATGATTAGTCTCAAAGCAAATAGCTAAAAATAGTAGATGAAACACACTCTAAAATCATCTCCACTAACAGAAGAGAGAAGTGATTAGTTCAGAGTGTACATTCTATGTATTGTGTGTAACAACATATATCCTATTTGTTTAGCTGAGGTCAACCTTGTTCAGAGCAAAACGGTCACAGTAAAGAAAAATATTCAATTAATACTAATTTAAAATCCATTTTACTACTAACACAACATTAATTATAATAATTGTTCCTTATTTTTAGCAGACTTTAAATTGAGAAAAAGAGGGTGGAGAAATCAAAGTACTGACTCCTGAATATCTGGTCATTCTAACTCTACAGCTATACACAGTAACTTAGACAATGAACAGAAAGCTAATTACAGAGTTCTTGAGTGTATGATCCAGTTTTACGTTGTCTTACTCTTCTTTTTTTAAAATTATTTTATACTTTTCAAACTGAACCATAAGAAAGAGAAATTAAAGCAAATATGCTTGTTTTGGAGGGTATGAACATATGTATGTAAAATAAAAACCAACATTCTCATTTGTCCTTTTTAACTCTAGTAGTTGCACTTAACATAGCCTTCAAAGTCTGTTTTGAATAATAAGCTAGCTGTGAAATATGAAGTTTGACAGACATACTCTAGAAACAATTGCTAAAGAAAGGAAAAAAAAAAAAGAAACACTGTGGTTTTAATAATGCCACAATGCTAAAAAATTATTTTCATAAAACATCTAATAGAAAAAGTTGCTTTTCATAGTTAATGCTGTTTCAAATTTTCTTAGCTGAAGATAGCCAATATCATTACTTGTCAACCACATATTTTCAAAGAGTATCTGGAAAAGATAGTGATATTTTAACCATACTGAGAATTGTACTTTTCACAAAAGTGTTCTGTTAATAAATTATTCTATACCAGTTTTGAAAGTGGAGGAATGTCTCTTACCTATTTTGAGACAGCAAAAGAATCTGCAATAGAGGCAACCAATATAAAGAAAGCATTCTCATAGCAGAAATGCTATTGTCATCCAAATATAGTTCTCTTAGGAGAACATGATTTTCCAGTCGTGGAAGCTAAATAGAAAAGAGATGGTTATTTAAAATGAATATAAAATAGAGAAACAACAATGGAATGCTTACCAGATGTTTTTCATAAATCATTACTAAATACAAGTAAAACCCCCACATTCTGGATATATGTATCATTTCCTTATTATGTATGTGCTAGTTGTCATATAATATTTCTACATATCAGGTGGAAAGTGTTTTTTAACGTGGTCTACCTGACCTGAATAGTCAGTATAAGTAACAAAAAAGATCAAGAGCCAGAGAGCCACAATCTTGCTGTTTTATTCATGCAGTTATTTGCTGCTTATTGGCAATGGTTTTCCTCTCTCAGATTCGTAAGAGAATAATTGTCAGCAAATATGACCAAGTGTACAGTTAGCAAACTACTTCCCTATTTCAAATGCTGCAGTAAAAACTTCAATTTTTGGAGGATCAGCCTACATCATATCAGCCTGAACTATTACTTAGACATAATGATAATAATATTTTGTTACATTTTAAACAAACAATCAGAATCATATAGTACAAACTGAAGACTAGATGCTATAAACAAAAGAGGGAAATGCAATTACTGAGGGGGCAATTTTTCAAGCACTTGGGAGGAAGAAACTACTTAACTGCTAGCCATTTGTGTATTTGAAAAATCCCCCCCTAATAGAGAGACAAAAAAAGTCTGCCTAGGAGCACGAAACAACCCACAAGAAATCAAGAGCATGTGATCAGCATTCTGAAAAATATGACTGTTAACAAAGATGTATGCACAACAGCCACTGAATTCAAAGCTTTTACCTCCTGGAGGTTATTTCCTTGCAACTTCAGAATTTGAAGTAAACCACAATTCTCAATGCCTTCAACTTGTGTGAGATGATTAAAAGAGCAGTCTAGGTGAATGAGAGTAGGCACCTCACAAAGGCCTTTTGTGCTGATTAACAAATTATGGTCCACAATTAATTGCTGAAGATTTCTCAGTGACTCAAGACCACCTGAAAATTTAAGATTGTAGTTGAATTAAGCCATAATGAAATAAAAGCCTGTTGGTTTTCAAGTACTAAGAAAACTCTGAACTTTCAATATATTATATTAACAATTAATTTTAGACATGCATAATGTTTAAAAATAATTACTGTATTTTGACTCTATCAAATAAACAAAGCACATAGTTCATAAAATTTCTGATCCTGTTAACCAAGCAGTTACAGTTCATACCTCCATTAGCACTTCTGTTAGTACAAAATACTCTTTTTGTGATGAACTATACTTACTGTGTACTTTATAAATGCTACTTAGAACCTATGAATTCTGTGAAATGCTAAACAGCCCTCTTAAAATCACCCATCAGAACTGAAAAAGGATGTATGTTTAAGAGTTAATTTTAATTATTTCATTTTAAAAAGACTTTATTTATTAGCAAGGTAAAAACAAATTCTGTTAAAACTTAGGCCAGGACCACTCTATTACGTAAGTGCATCTTGTTTAAGGAATTACGTTACATAATACTTTAAATGAAGATATTTGTCAAGAAACTGTAGAGGCTTTAAGTATAAATCTGTACTTCTACAGCCATTTTATTCTCAACAAACTTACTCCTGCCAGCTAGTGTAGAGAGAAAAAATGTGTGATATGTTTCCCAAAAAGATGCAAAGGAAAAGGTTACTGTCAGTGCCTGTTTCTTTCACAGACCACCCTGTTTTTCTGCAGTCTTAAACATGCTAGATATTCTGCAGTGACACTGATGCTACAGGCCCAAGCAGTTTTTCTGCATCTCTGTAGTAAAACTCCTTTGAAAGAACACCCTTAAATAAACATATGTAAACAAAGAAATTTCTGAATTTACTTTTCTTTCATGCATTCTTGACATGATTATTTGAGGTAATACTTTGTCTCATCTTTACCACACCTCAGACTTCTCAAGTTCCCAAAAGGAAGTTGGACGAGCTATACATACATGAACATCTTTGTGATAGTCCTTTGAGAATAAACTGGATTATGAGACCACTGCACCATAGATTATTGAGAGTACAGAAGAGGAAGTAAAAAGAAAATGAATGAAATAGAAGTGAAAAATTAAGTGCCCAAACTAGCAGCACATTTTTAAAAATCCCAATCAAATATAGGCCTTCAAATCATAGTAAGCACCTAGTGGAAATAATACAATCACCTGATATTTAAGAGATAGCATCCTAAATCTAAACCAAATGTCCCATACTGTAACTTAAAAAACTGTGCTTTAGGCAGCTATACAAATCTTTAATTATTCTGAAAGAATTTCAAATATGTCCATGACACAATATCCTGACTGCAAGATCCTGGTCTCTTACTTTCTTTTTTGCTTGGATAAAAATAAAAAAGGAACCAGCACCACCTAGCGGTCTCAAAACAATTTCGTTTCAGACAGCGTCAAAATTAGCAGCTTCCAAGACTTCCTCTCAAGAACAATCCTTCAATCTCCCCTTTTAAGTTATCAGCATAGTAGTACTGGAAACTTTAAAAGCACTGAATTAGTCTGGCGCAGAGCAGAGGAGAAACTGCACACACAGTAAGAAAAGGCAGAGAGTTAATACAGTATCTGGAAATAATCCTATTCTGCATGCTGCATAAAGCACCTTTTTAACATCTCCTTCTCCTCATCTGTCTTGCTTAATTAGACCAAATGTCATTTGGAACAGACATGCTAAGGCTACATACAATGGAATGACAATCTATTCTGCAACTATCAAATGCACTCCAACATAATACACACAATACAGAATAATGTAGTACCAACAGATAGTGTTCTAATGTTTCTTCTGCACACATGTAGAATTAAAAATAAGCATGAAAGTCTTCTGCCCTTTTCCAGAAGACATTGTCAGTTTTACATATCATAGGTGACCAACAACAGCTAATACTGTATATGGGAAGATACATCCTACTGAAAAACACATGGTTTCAGCAAGATTTGTGGAGAACCTTTATATAAGTAGTTCTTAATAATTTGAAAAGTGTAGCCAGAGTCTGTTAGCTAGGGAGTCTATCTTAGCTATCAGTGCAGTTCTGAAGTAACTTCCCTGTGTGACAAAGATGAACAATTAGAGAAGAATGAAAGCTGACAATGAACATGAAGATGAAAAAACACATACAAAACCCCCCCAAAATCTGAAAGATGTCTTATAAAAAAAACCACCTCTATGTGCTTTCTTAAAAAGAGTAGGTTCAAAAAATCATCCACAGTTATGCATTGCCATTCTTAGAACTGTCAAGATTTTAGCTAACACACTATGGCAATACAGACCTCCTACAAAAGCTTGTGACTCAAGTACAAATGCTACTTCTTGTGTTAGAAAAAACTAAGCATTTTTCTTCCAAATACAAACATATACACTGAATGATGTTGTATTTCAATGAGAGGGGAAAAAAAAGAAAATCACAGTATGCTTGAAGTTTCTGACAATAAGTTACCAAAACAGAAGTATTACAAACATAAATAAGCCTTACTTCTTAGGAAAAAGCCCACAGACTTTGTTAAAACTGAATAAAGAGAGAACATTCCACAGTACTGCAGCTTCCAAAATTACTAACGGACATCCTGAAAGATTTACAGATGGGAGGGATACAAGAATTTCTTAAAACCCATAAATCCATTTTTGTGTATTTTATGTGACTACTTACAACCAATACGTTATTTACTGAAACAAATGCTGTATTACGCATCTTTTTTAAACAGACTTCTTCAAAGCAATTTTGGAGAAGAGAAAGACAAATTCCAAACTGATTTTTGTGAACATTTATTTACCTACTCCAATTTATTAGAGACTTAGTATACGTAGCAGCACACTGCACAAAACAGAAAATACAAGAGGATTTTAATCCACTTGGCCTGTATAGATACTATATTCCATATAGATGCCACATTCTAAATGTTATCCTCTGATACTACGTCATTCTTACCACAAACTTGCACTTTTATCAAATGAGATAAATCTGAGTAAGCATCTTATCCAGCATTATGGGACACAAGAATATAGAGAAAGCTTCTTTAACTAGCTTATATTATTATTTTGCATTAGGGTACTGATAGTCTTTTACAGTAAACATTGATACTCCAGCACCTTTGTTCTCAGGTAGTATAAACTCTGGTCACAATTACTAACCTTTCTAATTTGTAGGTGTTAGTAAAAAATATTAAAAATATCAACATTAAACCTTCTAAATATATTGATTTATTTTTTTAAAGCTTTCCCATTTCCTGTTTGCTCTGCCCTTCATATTTATAATGGAATTTCACTATCCATGTTCATACTGTTTCACTCTGTTCATTTTTATTTATTTTTATTTATATAAACGTCTCGTGAATTTGTTTCATCTATCAGTTTAATAATGATTTTATATTATTTTCTTACTGTCCAGCAGGAAAACAAAGTATGTCCACATATTTTAAAGAAAATTGAAAGTCTAAATCAATATAAATAAAATAAAAATCTCCCTGTCTCCTCTTTATTCCTGGCTCTGCAGTCTTTCCAAGTAACATATTTAGATTTAGCACAAACAACACAACTAGAAAGTCAACTTTTCAGGTTTCATGTTTCAATTTATACAAAATTAATTACTTCAATACATGCAATTATTTTCTTCACTAGAAGATTTTATTTCAACAGAGAAATCTCTGATTATGTCATACACCAAAACCCAAGTCCCTGGAGGTCAGACAGGCTGTTAAATTTTGTTCTATCAGCTGTGCTGCCTTTTTGAAGGAAATTTACTCCTTTCAAGCCGTGAGAAGCCTTTCAAGCCTTTCAAGTAACGATCTGACAATTTACTACTATTTACCTGTTCTCAACTGTTAATGTTAGTTTTGAGGGACCACTAATAGTTTTCCCTTGGTACATCATTCTAAGAACAAAAAAATGGCTTCTCCACTTACATACAGGGAAGCTCTTGGGTATTTTCACTTTCCTGACCTTTTCTCAGTTGAAAAGCTTCTGGATCCTGATTTACATCTATACCAAATCTACACTGCTCAAGGCTCACAATGCACAATTTTTGGCTTGCCAGAAGCTGAGACACAGTATCTAGCCCTTAGGGACTTTATAGTCTGGGTGGCATTACAGGCAGAGAGGCAGTTCACTTGTTCACTACATGAAAAATTCCTGGCTGGCCAACAGAAGACATCTATCTCCTGGCAGAAAGATTTAATGTACTGATGCATCTGTTGAGTAGTCTGGGGTGCATTTAAATTCCAACTAGTTGGCTGCCTGTTAACAGTACATCTGCCAACTGTTGAATCTAACAAATATAACAAACTGCCTTTGTAAATATAATAGGGGTTGGCACACCAGCTGTACCTAAATAATTTCCATTACTTTACCTTAAACTCTTTCTTTTTTCCAGCTTTGGAGCAATGAGCAGCAATGAATAGCCAGAGTGGGAGGGAAATACAGAACAACAGTATGGAGCCAGAATAGGAAGCATTTTAGTAGAAAGAGAAGCTGTGGTCCAGTGTTAGCATGATTCACAGACTCAGACAGATACTATGATTTGTATTTAACTACTTACTTTGTCATTCAGGAATACAATGGAATTCTCTGCAGTTGCAAGGCTAGGCTTTTTATTAATTGTTTTTGTAGATAAACTGAACTCAGGCTACTCACATATTAAAACTGAGGTAATGCAGATAACATTAGGGGCCATTCTAGAAAGATATTTAGGTTTTTTTTAGCTGACATTAGTTACATGACAGTAGCTAAGCTGTACTACAGACAAATGTGAAATTGAGTATGTTTTAAAATGCAGGTCTGCTTGCTCCAAGACTGTTTTGTATGTTCACCCTGGAGAAGAGAAGGCTCCAAGGAGACCTTATAGCAGCCTTCCAGTACCTGAAGGGGCTACAGGAAAGCTGGGGAGGGGCTTTTCACCAGAGAGGGTAGTGATAGGACAAGGGGTAATGGTTTTAAACTGAAAGAGGGGAGATGTAAGTTAGACATTAGGAAGAAATTCTTTACTGTGAGGGTGGTGAGGCACTGGAACAGGTTCCCCAACGAGGTTGTGGATGCCCCTTCACTGGAGGTGTTCAAGGCCGGATTGGACCGTGCTTTGAGCCACGTGGTCTAGTGGCAGGTGTCCCTGCCCATGCAGAGGGGGTTGGAACTAGGTGATCTTTGAGGTCCCTTCCAACCCAAACCAATCTATGAATATGAGCACCACAAATATTCTTATACAAATTGGAATAGTTTTTCATTAATTTTCTTACCAATTCGAGTTATTCTGTTGTAGGAAAGTTCAAGGTTTTGGAGATTTATGCAGCCATCTAAGCCACAAAATGATGAAAGATGGTTCTTATTCAGAATCAGAATACAGAGATTTTCTAGATTTTCACAGTCAATTATTTGAATGTTGTTTTCCTGCAATAAAGAAAAATGAGAATATTAGATAACATCTGAAGAGAAACAGCAGAATTAAGTGTAAAAAAATGGTAGATTTTAATATTTATTTATTTTTATCCTTAACTTCTAGCTTGAACTAAGGGCATCTCATTTTTTTTCCATAAGGAAAACAAACTGATGAGTCATAGAAATTGTCTTTTGTGTCCTGCTGGGATAGAAAAAAATTGGATCTTAAACTTCACTCTGGCTCAGAAAATGCCCAGAAGTTAAAACAAAAAGTTTAGGGAAAAGTTAAACACCGAGTGGCTTTTTTTGTATATACTTTCCTAGCTTCCCAAATCCTGGGAAATTGATTTAAAAACTGCATAGAAACCATCATATTTACTAAGTACTAATAAAGACAGCCATGACTTTGCTGGAATCCTATTTACTAGTGAAAAACTGCATTTATATGTATTTTTGTCAGAAACATAAACGCTGTTCTCAGCTCATGTTCTTCCCCCGAGATATCCTGCTCTTTTAACATCCCTCTCTTGAGTTCATTTTAATAAAGCTTCCCTGGATTTTTATTTCACTATTTGCTGCCCTTGCTGTTTTCTTCTATTTTTCACCAGCAGGCGCTCAGACAAACAAAACTAAAATTCGCTGCTGTTGTAACAAACCAATTAACCCAAAGAGCCTAATTCCTGTTCCACAATTAACATGGTGACTAGATTCAGATAATAACTTCAGGTGCTGGCAGAGATGCATACAGGTTTTCTTTGGAAGCCATACAAGAATTCCTGCCCTTAGGGCAACCCCTTCAGTTGCACCAGTAAGTTAAAGTAGAGAATTGATATGGCTTAAATATTAGCTTTATATCAATGGAAATTAAAGGCAATATCAAGTAGGCATGAATGTCCAAGGGAAACAGAGATAGTTGATTTAGCTATGTGAGAAATACTCAAGAAATAATGTGGACTGTTGCAGCTGTCACAAAAGAGGCTGTTTCTTCATGGAGGTTCAATGGAAGACAACTGCCACACTAGCTGGCAGTTACACATGTACACAAATATAGTTGTACAGCTAAAGTATTATTATTAACAATATATATAATTATTACATTTTGAAGACAACAAACTTAGAAGTGTATCTAAGAGTCTTTTCCTTAGCTAAATTATCCTGACATATCCAGTGAGGTAATCTTGTGTACTATTTAATTTTTAAAAAAAACAAAGTACAAAACTGGAACTGTTCTGTAAAAGACAACATTTGATCTAAAAAATTTCACATATAAATACCCATCTTTGTAAAACTGGCATCTTAGATATACATGAACACCCTCATACTAATACATTCTCTTGTATTTTGATGTTCCCAAAATTATCAAATCCCAGAAATCACATTCTCACTATATAAGAAAACTGAGAAAAAGACACATGTATTCCAACCTGCCCTACTACAAAGCTCTAATTACTGGACAGACAATACTCCTTTAACTATAATCATCAGCTCTCACCAGTTATTTGGCAAGCAGAAACATTAAAGATTTCTTCAAATAATGAGGACACACTAACTTTCTTGTGAATTGGTATTAAAACACAAAATGAAAAAAATGAGAACAGAGTTGTTTCATGCAAATTGTCAAGTTCTTGAACGAAGATGCATCACAGAGCAAAATGTTATTAAACCACAAGGCCAGGTAACACACTGTGCAGGAGGAAGTAACTAGATGTTATGCCTCTAGTAACTCACTATACTGTTCCTTGAGCATATATGTGAGTAATTTTAACTAATATTCAAGGTGTTTATTGCAAAGGACTCTTCCTTCTACCTACTCCTGCTTCAGCTGAGCACATGCTATGGTGAACAACATCTGCCCACTCATGAAACAGAGACTGAAGTAACAAAGGTCTATCACTGTGCCATACTAATGCTTATCCTAGACTTATACTATCAGTCTGTTTTCTTAGTACATCTTGATCCATTTGCAGGAGGTTGCTTCAGTACAATGCAAATTGCTTTAGCGCAATGCAAATCTGTTGGCATAACCTTTTCATACTTGGGAGTATTTGTTGATATTCCTGTGCTCTTAAAGCATTAGAAGTGACACGTTCAGTTGGACAACTGCAGAATCACCTAAGCAGCAAAAATGGCAGTTCTCCCTGGGATATAATAAAGACTAAAATTTGATTGGTACCTCTACATTTATGTACTTTAGGTCTTTGCAGCCACTTAGTCCTTCCAGCGCAACTAGTCCACAGCGTCTCAGAGTCAAAACTTGAAGATTCAAACACTTGGATAATGTTGAGAGGCTACAAGCTGGCAAATCTTCAAGTGTAAGTGTTGTGACCTACATGCATTTATTGATAAACAAAATTAATTGTCTCTTGAACATGTAGCATGTCACATTAAGGTTATTTTCTTTAAAAAGAGAGACCAAAACTACATTCTACTAACACTTTAGACAATGCAAGCACTAATGTTAATCCTTTACTATAGAAAAGGATGGCAATGATGGGTTCAGTCTGTATAGTGAGATGAGTTACTATGAAAAAAATGTTTGATTTTAACATCCACCTTAAAATAAATAAAACCGACGCTTTGCTAATGACATTGCATTTGAATGGATAGAAGATTAACACTAAGAAAAGCAACTAATAGTTGTTTCCCATCACTGTGTGATAAGTAGTAAGTGAGAGAGCGTGAAAAAACAGAACAAAATTTCAGACTAGAAGTGTGCGTAGCCCAGTATGTTATCTCAGACTGGACACCAAGACCAAAGCACAGAGCAAGCATACAGTGATAAGGTAGTAAGAAAAGTAGAAAAGTAAGTGCTAGGAACCAAGAGATATTCCTTATAGCAAAACACTATACACAAGCTGATCAGCAATGTCTTGCTTTTGGACGAGACTAGTCTCCCCACAACTCTGAATGGCCTAGATGAGGAACTGAAATGCAGGCCCTCATATAAATGCAAACCCATGTCAATTTAGCAGAAAATAGGAGCTAAGAGCTCCTGCCTTTTACAGGCTTAAGATACTAGTTGGCCTCTTCTCTCAAGTGAATAATGACACAATGAGAGGAAATGGCCTGAAGCTGCACCAGGGGAGGTTTAGACTGGATATTAGAAAGAATTTCTTTATTGAAGTAGTTGTTGGACACTAGAACAGGCTGCCCAGGGAGGTGGTGGAGTCACCATCCCTGTAAGTGTTTAAAAGAATTACAGATGTAGAGCTTAGGGACATGATTTAAGCACTGATAGGGTAGCTTAGATTATGGTTGGTGGATTTAGGTTATGCCTGGACTAGATGATCTTCAAGGTCCCTTCCAGCCAGGATGATTCTGTGATTTGAAGACTAATAGCACACCAGTCTGCTCCACAGTGCTCACAGGAATTCAAAAGTCATCCTCATTGCCCTTATTCTGCACTTGAGCAGAGGAACTTTCACTAAAATCTATATTCTCTTCAATGATTATCTCCTCTTCCAAAAGAACATTCTGCTGACATACCAAGGAAAAGGAAAAGGAAAAGGAAAAGGAAAAGGAAAAGGAAAAGGAAAAGGAAAAAAGGAAAAGGAAAAGGAAAAGGAAAAGGGAGGGTACGGCTTCCCATTTAATTCTAAATCTTCTGTATAGGGTTACCTGCTGCAGAGTACCCCAAGGGCCACTATGAATTATCTTTTGTGCACTTAATGGAGGCATCTTGCTAGCAAAACTTTTCCTTGGTCGTTTTTTTATAGTTGCTTGCCTTCTTTGGTTTTCTTCATATATTTTAGACCAAGATTTACATGTGTTCATCCATTTTATTCTCTTCTTTTCCATATCATCAGGAAGAATTAGTCTATTGGAACAGTTAGCTACATCTTGAATTCTGTCCCATGTCTCTCGGACTCCATCATTAACATCCTCCATTAGAAACACAGAATTCTGCATTGTTTCAGACTGAGAAAATTCATCTTTGACTTCTCTATTACTAGCATTTGGCTGAAAATTTGGTGGACTGCTGCATATATTTCTTGCCTTATTTTCTATCATGTCACTAGTTCCAAAATTAACATACTCATCCTTTGAAGAATAACTGTTTGGAGATTTATTAAGATTTCTAGTTTGTGGGTAACTTTCTTCTACATGTGTTATTGAATTCATGTGTATGTTCTCATTATTTACTTGAGAAGAGTGTTCCCTCTCAGTGCCTAGCATATTTGGTGTTGGTGTCAAATTTATTTCTGCTGGGATCATGCAATTACTTGTTACATCCATCACTTCAGTCTCTTTTGGTTTCTCTGCTTGCTTATTTAGTTCCTTCTTCTGTTCACTTAATCCTTTTGTATTTTCTGACTCATCCTTTTTTATGTTTTCTTTGTTGTTTTCTCCATTTTCATTCATCACTTCTACTCTTTCTTCTAGTTTTCTCTGTTCTCTTCTTATTTGCAGCTCTTTTTCTCTCTCAAGTCCCAGGTTTGCTTTCTTTTTCCCATATTCTTCATGCTGCCACATCTGTTCCAAATATTCATGTCTTTCAAGTTCTTGTTTCTTTTTTTCCTCTTTGTTCTTTTCCCTATTTTCTTCCATTCGCCTCTTCATTTTTTCCTTTTTTTCTTTCATTTCTCTCTCTATTTCTTCTAGTATTTTCTGCTTCTTTTTTATTTCATCTTTCCACTCTTTTAAGATGGGAGCATATTTTTTACGGATTAAAAATGATCTAAATCTAGCTTGGATTTTCACAGCTGCTGTATTCTGTTGTTCTGCCAGTTGTTTTTCTTTTGCTTTCTGTTCTTCCAAGGCCTTTTTCTCTTCATCCATTTGCAACTCTAGCTTCATGATCAATTCCTAGGCCAAAACAATTAGGATAGACTTCAGCCACTTTTAAAATAGGATGGGTGTTGACACATTTTTTACACATTAATAATATACAGAATCTGGTGTGTTAACTGTTCCAGAGTAACATTTATTCTCAAATATATGATGGTCTTCTGACAAAAACTTTTTGTACTTTACCTCATGTTTCATCATTTTGTCTCCCCAGGTTTTCTTTTCTTTCTGTATGTCATCTTCTATTGAAGTTTGGTGTTTCTGCACAACAAATTAATTGTATAAAACAATTAATTATACAAAACCTAGAACGTCACAAAACATTCTCTCCAATATCCCCTATCTTCTTGACTTTCTAGTGGTCTACTTTTGTGAATGCCTGAATTAAAATCAGAAACTCAGCTGCATATGGATTAAAAAAACCACTTACCTTGGTAATGCAGATTTGGTCATACACTGAAAGATGTACACCCTGTCAGAGAGTCAGCATCTCAGCACTAACCCCAACAACTGCCACCGTCCTCTCCCAATTCTGTACTGCTATAGAAGATTAAAACTATACTTGCAAAACAACCATTCAAAGTGCAAATAAATAAAAACATAAGAGAAACAAACACGCTGCAAGTAGCACAAACATTCCCCCTTTAATTGCACTGGTACGTTACTGATAAAATCTTTCAAACAGGAATTTTCTTCAGTAAAGCTAAAGTATTTTTTTTTTCACTGAAACTGTTTCTCAATGGAAAATGAACATTCAAGTCTATTTTCCCACTATTTGCAAATAAGCAACATTTCTCTCCTTGCCCAACATATTATTAATCCGAAAAAAAATTCCGAATGATCTGGAATTTCATCTGATGGAAAATTAGCAAATAGTCAGTACTTAAAAATCAGAGGCTGATCCAGAACAACTTAAGTCCTTTTGGAACCAAGGTAGACCAATATAAAGCAAATCAAATACATAGCAAGATAAAAAGGTATAAGAAAAACAGCACTTCCAACTCTGAGCCCTGTTTTTCATGCATGTTCAGAAGCACGCTGTTCAGACAACAGGACACCAGACATCTGGATCCTTCTTGTAATGGGGGAAGTTAGTGTCCACCTCTTGTCTCCAAAAAGTGTCAAAATGCAGACATGCCCCACCTTGTCTAGAGTAAGAAAGCCATTCTAAATCCAAAAATTATTTGTGACATCAAAGAGCATAGGAAGTCTAATCAATTTAGTGGCTTGTTGAAAAGCAAGTTGTATTGGACACAGAGATCAAAGGTCCTTTTGCTTACTAAGCCCTTCCTTAAATTCAGTAGCTTGAATTATCTTGCTAGGATTGAGATGCCCACCTGTTCAGAAAGCTACAAATTAGTTACCTGAAATTGCAGTGTTAATGCATCTCTCAAAACACAGATATTTAGGCTAGATAATAAAATACTGTGTCCCCACAAGTATAATAACTGAGTTACATTTCTTAATGTTCTTATGCTCTTGTGGAGAGCTATCACATTTTATACTTCAGTATGCACCATGGGCTACAGCAAAACATGACTAGATACTCTGAGAATGCCACCAGTCAACATTCAGAGTCATGTTCTCTCAGGGCAGAAATCAGTAGATGAAGCCTAACTTAGTGGCCCAGCTACAGACAAGAAATGGAAGAAATGTCACTTTTGGCTAGATAAAGCACAGCACCAGCATTTCTTAATTTTTATTCAGATTACTTCCCCTATGATTTTTCACCTAAATGTGAAATTGAGGTGGGAGGTCAAAAGCAAGTATTTTATATTAAGGCACAATGACCATTCTCCATTTGTGAGTAATTTCAGCACAACTCTTGTTTCCAGTATTTTGGCTGCTGTCATAATACAAAAAATTAGTATGGGCAAAGTCTAACGAATAAATTAACATTCAGCATAGCAAATTAATTCATTATTGATCAAAGCAGTAAACACACAAAACTTAACGGTTTGTACTTAAATGTCTTACATCTCACTTTGGTATCACAAGTAGACAGAGCTTAGGACATAACAGTTTGGGATAGTTACTCTCTTTTTCACATTGGATCTTGAATTCAGATAGTCTAGATGGGAACAGATTGGCTTCAATATCATGGGTTACCTTATGAAGAAGCTCTAACTTTATTCTTTCAGCCTCAAATTCCTCCAGATGTTGCACCCTTCTTGTGTGTTCCTCTTCATTCTGCTTTTCCTGTGCTTCCATCTCAGCTTTCCACTTTTTCCTCTTCTCATCTTCAAGCTCCTTTTGTCTTTTCTCCCACTGCTCAAATTCTTTCCTACACTTCTCTTCTACTTCACGATGAGTAAGGCTTATGCTCATTTCAACATCAGCTACAAATTTGTAATCAACCAAGAAAACCTTTTATTTAATTTCCTAATAAGCATTGGGGGACATAAAGCAGTCTGGAAGTATTGAGAAGAAAAGAATTCTCTGCTGATACAGCCAACAATATAAATTCCCAAAGAAATCAGAACTACAACATGAGTCTTTTCTGTCAGAGATGTCTTGTTATCATGATGCACACTTAGTGACTCTGCTGCTAGAATGCTCATTCTGCCAGTGTATATTTCAGGATTATACTTTAGCTTCAGGATTAACGTCTCCCGTGGCTATCAGCAGGGGTTTTATAACTGATACACTCCACCCCAAAACATGCAAAGGTCATGGTGAAGGGAAATGTTCCCAGCCAATGTTACTATGAAATAATTTCTGAGTAGTATTTTTTGAAACAAATTTTTACCAAGACATTAAGGGCTTGGATAATGTTGTGATCCTGAGATAAAAGTACAGGAGTTTGCTCATGATCAGTTCATGAAGTATCAAAATCTATTGGTAATTCTTTACAAAGAGTGTTATGATACTCAACAGAAAATCATAATATAACACTAAGGATCAAATCAACCAAATGACAAATATGTTTGCTTACCTGTAACAAAATGGTCATCAGTGACCACTTCATCACTGGTGGATTGACTATTATAACTAGGTGTTGTAACAAACTGCAAGTCTTCATTTTCCATTTGAAATAGCACCTGATATTGTTTAATATTGTGATTAAGAAACAAGAAACAAAACTCAAAAGCAGAACATTATAAAAATCTTTCATAACAGGTATAAGCTTTTATGACAAGTACAATAATAAGAAACTTACTACTGATTGGAATCCTTAGACATTGAATAATGCAAATGTATCAGATTACTTCTGATACATATTGTTTTCTAGATTAAGAACCATTGAAGTATTTCCCAAAATGCATATTATTTCTATATGTTTTTTAATGTATTTTTTTTAACTTGGAAAAAGGAATGTTTCAAATTTGAGATTTGTTTTACTTGCTGTGGAACCTAGCACTATATTTATGTATTAATACTGTTACGCACATGGCGTAAGAACTAATTACAGGGTAAATACTTGAGAAGTCTATTTGAAAATAATGCTTTGGGCACAAAGATTGCTGTTTCTTTCACTGTTCTTTATTGGCAAGAAGAAATCTATTCCTGCTCATTTATCATCTGCTCATGACATTCCTTGGGGCATATATTCATATTTGTAATGCAGTTGAAGTCACATAAAGTAATTGTGCTGTTCTAAGCAATGATCTTCTGAGAACAAAAACATCACGTTTTCAGAAATGCTCACTAATAAAAGCCAGGCGATAAATTAGAAGCAATCAAATTAAATACAGGTTTATGTTTATCTAAGAACTTCAAGTTTTTCAGTCAAATCCTACAAAAACATAAAAGAACCCAGGTTCATAACTCTTGATCTTTCTTTTAAAGTAACAGACATTATTATGTTTACATTTTCTATAAAATACTAGAATCTATTAGGAGCAAGATTAATATTAGCACTTCCACCTGATCATCATAGAGAGAATGTTTAGGGAAGTTAAAAAGAGTTATCATACTCTTGAGATAATATTCTGCAAATAATTAACAGTAAAGGATTAGTCAGTTGTGTTTAATTTTGTTTAATCTTTGTGCTCAGCATCTTAACTACTGAGACAGAGAATTTATTCCAAATTTTAAAATTTCTAGACATGGTGTATTGTAGCCGATGTACCAGTTCTAAAGAACAGCATATGCAAACTCATCTTACCTTGCAGAGAGTCTGACAGAAACAAAAGTGAACACATCTACAGGACTCCTTAGGAGGCCAACAAATCAAGTGTAGGTTATACAGATTAATTAATAGACTTTTAACTGTAAATACTGTTTAAATAGACAGTACCTTTTTTTTTGATTGTTTGGTATCTTCATTATATTCATAAGTCCATTTTGCCAAGTGATCTGAAGCTTGGCAGGAAACTACTCCATAAGCATTACCTAAAGAATAAATAAATGTATAAGTTAGTACACAGAGAAAATCCCTTTCCAGTACTGAATTCTGCTCTATACTGCTAAGCAACCGTATTTCTTTAAACTAAAATAAAGCAATTTTTTGCCTTTAAAACTTCACGCTTGTTATCCTATGAGGTTCAACTTTATCTGCACTCTTAACTTCATCTCCTAGTAACTTTGTTTTAGATTCTCATGAAGAGTCTGGCCTAGGTTCTATGTCAGAGAATGATCCTGCAACTCGCCTTGATCTGTGGTTCAGCAGAGACGAATTTTTAGGAAAATTCAGTTCATGCTCAGATGTTAATCCTAAAAGACAACATTCCATGTTTTTTTACTTAGAGATTTTCAGCACGCATTCAGAAGCTGATGCCATTGGTTTCAGTTCTTGCTCTACTTAAAAGCTTGCACTGTTTTACAGACGATTGTTAGTCTAACTTCCACTGGCAACACAAGGTGTATAAATATTTTAAGTGTGATCCCAGCTTACTTGTAGTTTGTCCATCTTCTAAGTCTTGCATTGTAGGTTTTTCAGCATCTTGATTTCTGCTCTGTATAATGTTTAAATAGGACAGAACTGATTCTGGCACATCATCTGAAATCTAGAAAGAAATTATGTTTGACATCAATTCTACATTTTCATCTCACAGCAACGACCAGAGGTAAATACTCAACAGATAAGGACAAAGACTTATTTTGTCTTCATAAAGCACTGATCAATATTTGGAAGCAATTGCTATCAAGATTGTTCCAAATTTCTACACTCTTCCCATTGTTTTATCACCCACTGAGCAATTAATAATTCTCATCTTTAATTACATGCTAATAAAATTTTGATTGGAACACATTTGAATTAACTAATCTTCCAGTACCTTCAGAAACATGTTTCAATTAACATTTTAATTGTGTTCGACCAAGAAATTAAGGAAAAAGTTAAGACAAGAAATAACAAATACCTATGATATACAGGTTCTTTTTCTTAAAAATCTGCAGACCCTTTAAAAAAGACATTAATTTTAAATGTACTAAAGTACGCATGTAAACCAGATACTTCAACTTTATTTACCATGTAGATACTTTCTATTGAAAAGACTCTTACTGTAAGGATTTAGGAAAATAGACTACCTTCTCTCAGATGTGTCAATTGTGCTAAAAAATGTTGGTATTCAGCATGTGACTGCATAAATCATAGATAGTCATAATAAGAAGAAATAATTATCACTGATGCTCTTGCCCATCTTTATGTCATATTAAATATATGCTTTATAGTCACATACGGTCAATATAATCTGCTGCAATATTCTATAGAATCCTTTTGCTACAAGTCCAAAAGTTTAAAATAACTGAAAAGGTCCCAAATTACTGACTGGATTTCAGAGGGAAGTCTTTCCCCAAAGTAAGAAATCATCCAAAAAAAGAGGGCTCAAAACACCAATTTATATTAAGTTGTAAGGCATAAGTCCGTCTCACAATTCTAAAATTTAAATACAGATTTAAATGAAGAACCATTTGCTTATTGAGCCAGACTTATTCTAACTCATTAGCTTTAACAAAATCTTCCACCTTTGGAGGATTCTAAACCAAATCATTATCTACTAGTCCAATTTTCTCACTTAAGCTGAATGCTGACATTCATCTCTTTAATTGTTTTGTCATTATTGGAGGTTACATTTTTCATGAAGTAATACTACTGAGACTACTTTTCAGAAGAAATCCTCGGGTTAGGTATGTCAGGATAAGTTAATTCATCAGATGGGCTCTCCAATGCCCATACTACTTCAAGCAGAAATAGAAGCAGTTTTAGCCCATTGAATACTCACTGTCTCACTGTCACTCAAAGCTTCATCTGATACCTCTGTGTCAGGATCACCCACTTCAAAGGAAGAAACACTGATTCTGCTTAATTCAATTTCTATTTCTTTTTCATTTCCTTCAGTATCTTCGGACATTCTGCCTTCCACAGCGTTTTATCTGCTTTCAAAGCTACACAAAGAAAATACTAACTTCGATCACTGTATGAACCAAAATAAAAAGGGTGCTCACTTAACATCAATTTATTGAGTTGTATTTATTGGACAGTTGGCTTAAAAAATGAAAAGGAACAGCAGAAGTTTGTCCTGAACATTTCACGTTCTGAGCATTTTCATACATTTCATTTGAACAAACAAAAAAAGCAATTTTACTTTGTAAGAAGAGAATCCCCTGTCAATCTACCTCTCTAAATTCTGCAAATGTTACCAAATTTTAATATTAAAAACCTCTGCCTCCTCTCTACTCCTTGTGGCTAGTATCAGTGCTACAATTATACCTCATGGGGTTTTTCCTCAACCCTAATAGCTG
Source organism: Apus apus (assembly GCF_020740795.1). Lineage (NCBI taxonomy): Eukaryota > Metazoa > Chordata > Aves > Apodiformes > Apodidae > Apus > Apus apus. The sequence continues at coordinate 162,599,026 of NC_067282.1, forward strand.
TAAAGGAAAAAAAGGCTTCAAACAGTAAATACATATTAACAATTACAAAATAAGACTAAGAGTCCCGAAAGAACTCGATGAAGCTGCAATTATATAGTGTGAGAGATGGCTGTGAAAAATGGCCTATGCACAGAAACACAAGACTTGTAGACAGGTGCAGGCAGGAGGGGAACACTTCAAGTCCCTTGAAATCCCCCTGGTCATAACCCGTACACCTCTCCTCAGCCCTAAGCCCCCATTAGGGGCGTGGGTAGGCAGTCTAGACCCGCTCCATCAGAAGCAGCGAGCAGATCCACGCCGCTCGGCGGCTCCTGAAGACCCGCTAAACTCATCTCAGCCGTGAGGGCGCGAAGCCGTTCCTCGCTGACAGAAACTACACCTCCCAGAAGGCACCGCGGCGGGGAGGCTGCCCGCCCACCACCGCTTCCCGGAAAGATCGCGGAGCCGTCCTTTTGCATCCTGGGAATTGTAGTCCGCCCCTCAGTGCCCTTATAACCTTCCTGTCTACTCCGTGTAGCTACTTACATCTCGTTAAGCCGAGCTCCTGCCGGAGCCCCCGTCTTCCTGGCTGCCTCCGGAGACGGCCGCCTCTCCGCCCTGAAATTCCGCAGCCCCCCAACGGCCCCTGGTCGAGGAAGACGAGAGCCCAGCCGCCGCGCTGGTAGAGCGGGAGCGTCGCCACGGCAACGGGAAACAGCGGCGGGGGAGGCAAGCTGGAGGATCCAAACTTCGCCAGCAGTTGGCGTTTCGCGCCGCTGGGGCGGCTGGCGGTGCCCTCTGCGGGGCGCTGCAGAGGGCACCTGTCAGCGGTAGGGTTGTCTGTCTGTCTGTCTGTCTGTCTGCCTGCCTGCCTGCCTGCCTGTCAGCAGTAGGGTTGTCTGTCTGTCTGTCTGTTTGTCTTGGGGTTTTAAAATACTTTTAAGTAATGGACTGGAATTTAGTGTTCAGAATAAATTGGAACGAACAATGAATGAGGAAAAAAAAATAATAATAAAAGCAGACCAAAGCCTAACAAAGGTGGATTAAATGTACCGTGCGTTTGCTCCCTGTTTGCCAGTAGAACTCCAGAGGAAGGAAAAAGGAAAACCTGCCAGGCATTCTTTCTGCCTTCACAAGTTGGAGCCCTGTCATGTTTTGGAAAGAGAGCTGGAGAAAAAGCCCAGTCAGAGAATTAACGAGTCCACACAATTCAGTTTAGCAGAAGTAATTTGGCACAGGAAGGGTGCAGACAAGGTCATTTTAGTGTGTAACAGTATTTATAGGTAATGTATCTGTCCCTAAAATCTGATTAGGAATACTAGGGTGCAAAGACTGTGACTACAGAAAAACTGGGCAGGTAAAGACAGGTTTTGCAACAGAAAATGTGCACTTTTGTGAGCAATGGAAAGAATCTGCAAAGGAAAGTTGGGGTTTTTCCCATCTACCATCTTTAAAATAAACTGAGTACCTTTCTGAAAGACTTGTGGATGGTAGCTGCAAGATACTGGATTCAAGTGCAAATGTTTACCATTTTTTCACTGCTGGTATGGATAAATAAAATCTTAAAACAATTGAAAATCACCCTTTTGAAATCCACCCTGCAGTGTCTCCTACTTTACAGAATCATGCAACCAATCAACTTCTCAATGTGGTCAAGTTTTCAAGCACTGAGTTGAATGTGCACTTGACACGTTTTGTGGTGTGAGTTGTGCTGTGATCATGGTGACTGAAAACCATGGGCACCATGTCAAGCATTTGCTAAACAACTTTGGCAACAAAAAAGACCCTTCTTTAGGCCTTTCTCCTGTAACTAGGAAGTCAGAGCTAATCAACAGAAGGAAACTCTGTTATAAAGACGTGGTTAGGTTGGATTTCAGGAAGAAACATACCATTACGAAACTGTACTCTTTAAGGTGGGATGGAAATATCAGAGCTGGTAAGGATTTTCTTGTGAAGTAACAATGCAATATAAAATGTACATAATTTTATAAATGTAATATTTCTATTTTTCAGATAAATAGTTTAAGATAAACTGAATCATTATTATTATTAAAATGGCTCAAAATAAAACATTGAAACTACATAGCTATTACAACAGAACTATTGCAGATGCCAGTTTTAGAGTGAAATATGTAACCATTTAGGCCTTTTTACTAGAACAGTGTATCATGCCAATATTTTAATACATTCTGGTTTTGAAAATTCTGATGAATTTTAATTACGCTTAGAAGTACAGGGAAAGTGCAAAACCAGTTGTCTAAAACAGTCCATAAGTTTACAGGGTACATTATTGACCCAAATCCATTGCAGAGCTAGTTTAGCTTTCTTCATTCTGCAAGTCAGCAGTAGAGGTTGTATAGTCCAGGAGCTGAGGATCTTGACAGGGCAGGCAAAGTGTTTATTTGATGACTCTTTTCCTCTAATCAACAGATTTGATACATACGTAACATATATTTTGTATGTAAAATAAGTTGTTAACACAAGATATTTTGTGACTGCAGAAGGTTAATCTTTTTTTTTTTTTCTGTTTTACAAATAACAAAGACGTAACTTCATATTCTAATCAATCTGTAGTAATTCTGACGGAAGACAAGAACAATTCCTTTCAAACAAATCACTTGGGATTAGAAAATAACTTTCTGAAGACTATGCCTATGCTGGTTATGTTCATGTTTGTGTGCATGTTTGTGTGCCTGCCTGCTTTACACATGAGCAAGTGTAGGACAGCTGCAGGCGGCTGCCATTGCAGAAAGCGTCTTCTAACACAGCTTGCTCATGAACTCCTCTCAGCTTGTAACACAAAGCCAGGAAGATCAAAATTTTGGAGTATTTTTACAGAAGAAGCAAGATGGGTGCAAGGGAACATGAGGTGGGGGACAAATGCATGAGTTTCACTCTCTGTGCAAAAAATCTGATCGGCCCAGAAGATGCAGTAACCAATAATGATACTAAAGTACTGCATCTGAGGAGGAATAACCCCATGTATCAATACAATTTGGGGACTGACCTGCTGGAGAGCAGCTTTGGGGAAAAGGACCTTGGAGTCCTAGTGGACAACAGGCTGACCATGCAACCAATAAGGCCAATGGCATCCTGGGGTGCATTAAGAAGAGTGTGGCCAGTAGTTGAAGGAAGTTATCCTCTCCCTCTGTTCTGCCCTGATGTGACCACATCTGGAATACTATGTCCAATTCTGGGCTCCCCAGTTCATAAACTATAAAGAACTACTGGAAAGAGTCCAGTGCAGGGCCACAAAGATGATTAGAGGAATGGAGCATCTGCCTTCTGAAGAAAGGCTGAGAGAGCTCGGGCTCTTCAGCCTGGAGAAGAGGAGACTGAGGGGGGATCTCATAAATGCTTATAAATATCTAAAGGGTGGATGACAGGAGAATGGGTCCAGTCTTTTTTTCAGCAGTGTCCGATGACAGGACAAGGAGCAGTGGGCACAAGCTGAAGCATAGGATTCAAGAAATTGAATCAGATCATGTAGACAAAGGCTTATATCTTTACTATGGTTTTCCCTCTTCATTTCAGCTGCTATCCTTAATATTTAGTTAACCTATTGTATTGAAGAATATATAGACAAGTGTATGCCAGGCTAGGAAACTCTTGCTATCTCTATAAATCTTCTCACACACATGCTGCCTCGTAAGTAGTTAAAAAGAAAAGCTAAAAAAAAAAAAAAAAAATACATGTGTACAATGTAATATTAGAGGCAATTGAAACCAGACACCATCTTGATGCTTATACTGTTGCTTCTATTTTTTTTGTTCAACCTATCATGTGACTAGTTACATTTATAAAACACTATCTGAAGAAAATAGATCCTGTTGTAATTTATAGGCTTAGTAATTTCTGTTTAATGGTGAAATGAATGTATGATTATCTTTTCAGCTGTGAATCAAAACTGAAAACAGAAGAATGAAAATAAGAGATAAAATAGTAATACAGAAGTACTACTTAAATGTCTTCAATGGAATTTTCTTGGTAAAAAATCAGTTTCCTTTTCCTTATTTAGCAGCTTCAGATTAATTTTTTTAAAAAAATGTTTTTTGATTAAAACAATAATTCTCTTTTCATTCCAGGCTCTGGGTCTTATGCTTTTCACATTCGGCCTTTGGCTTTTATTTGACAGAAACAATTTTTTCAGTGTGTTATGTGAGTATAAATAGATTTTTTCTTCTGTTTCAGATAATTGCAGGACAAATCAACAGAAGCAGAGATGGTTTCTTTTTTTCACTAGGTGGCAGTATTGGATTGAAATGCATAGGTTGTGTATATTTTCCCACTTTAGACATGGTTATGGAAAATACATATCTGTGTGTGTCTATCTGTCTGTCTATCTATCTATCTATCTATCTATCTATCTATCTATCTATCTATCTATCTATCTATCTATCTATCTATCTATCTATCTGTCTGTCTATCTATCTATCTATCTATCTATCTATCTATCTATCTATCTATCATCTCTATCCTGGTTAGTTAGTTAGCTAGTAATTTCTCTTGGTGTACAGCTTTAAGATGAATATGGTCCATTGATCTTTTCTTTATATAATTTACCAAATTGAATTTGGCCTGCATTTGACAAGATTATAGATCCTTTAGATGGATATTTGGGTGGAATGTACACAAGTTTGGAGATTGGGCCTCTCTATATAGGTATTCCTTTTTCCCAGAGTGTATTCAACTTTTTTCATAGAGAAATAAGTTTTTGGTCCATGTAACAACAGCTGTACTATTAAAGAGTTATCTGCCTTGGCTGTGTGTCCTGGTTTGAGTTAGGACAGAACCAATTTTCACTTTAGTAATTTTACTTTTTGGTTAAGTCTCTTTTAAGTGACTTCAATTCCTGAAATTAACAGCATTATTAACAGTGTCTGCTTTTAGGACTGATAACGCTTGATGTTTATAGTTATTGCAGAAGTAACGGCATAAGTGTTATGCAGAATGTCATACTTATTCCTATAGAAACCAAAGTCACTTCTTGGTTCACTCAACTTCTTATGTGACACAAGGAGCATCAGTTCCTAACTGATGGGATGTGGACCATCCAATACAGTATCTCTGGCATGAAGCATTTGATGTGGAAGTAATTAAAACCTCTGCTGCTTTCCATACCTTTGCAAAACTGGTTAAAATGGAAAGGGGAAAGTGGCTAGTCACAAAAAGGGAGGATAGCATTGAATCTGTGTCTGGTTTTAATGAGAATTATATATATGTCCATATAGGATTTGTACATGTGCTGCTAATTTTTGGCAAACAGAAAAAAATCTTTTAACTTCTAATTGTTCTCTGATTTCATTGTGAGTGGATCACATTGTTGAATTGAGTATATTCTATTTATGTCTCATATGTTGTTACCATCCTCTGAATTTATGGAGACATATCTCTTTGTTTCTGTGACTGTAGAAAACATAAGTAATAATAATACCCTTCTATGATTCTACTGTTTCCATTGTTTAAGTTATGGCATTGCAAATATTTAATTGTTTGGGTTTGTTGGGTTTTTTTTGAGTTTTGTAAGTTGAAGTCTCAAAAAAAAGAGAAGTGACAGTATGAATGCGCTGTGTTACAGTTTCTTCAGGCAAGAACCAGCTAGTGGCATATTTTTCTTATCTATTACTTGGAATTGGATCTATTATTGCTTTTACATCAGCTGTGGGATTCTTTGGAAGTAGTATGGAAATCAAATGTCTACAAATTACAGTAAGTGTAAATCAGACTCCAACTTTTTTCTAAAATGTAAGGGAGGTTTTTGTGCATGAAAACCAATCCTGTCTTGATGTGATTTCCATATACAGTGCTTAACAAATCTGCTGATAGAAACATATTTTTAGATAAAGGCCTGGCTCAGATGAAATCTGAGGAAAACTGAAAAAATCTCAAGAAATCTGAAGATCCATATCATTGCGTGAATGTGTTCAATGACGAAACACTTGCAGTTTGATGCAGCAAAGATTTTAACAATGGTGTTTATTAACTTAGGAATTAAAAATGTAATGTAGTATTGAAATCATGCAGGTTGTGCTCACATGCTTAGTATGTGCTGAAGAAGTTAAGAAAAGACTGCACCAAAATGTTGCAGGTTGAAGGCACAGGTAGCTACAGTATGGCTACAATTTTGAAATATAGAGTATGATTAAAAAGCTGTTACCGACACAGACCTACCTGGATACTTCATATTTATATACAATTCCTGTGTTTAAGATAAGAATACTTTGATTTCTGAAAAACTACATTGTAACTACGCATTGTTATGATCACTTTGATTACATTTTCCCCTTTTTGTAGTCAGCCTTTTTGAGGGACCTCTTTCAGACTACATGAAGGCTGAAGTAGAGAACTGTTCTACTGATTCATATGTTAAGCACATAAGGCACAGCAGTGAGAAGAGCCCAGGTGCTATAACCAGGAATCCTGCTCCTTCTTCCTACCTGCTACTGTAATAGGCGTGAAGTGTTTACCTCACAATTTATTAGATGATGAAAGAGAAAGAAGTGTCTCATTTACAATTTCCATTAAAGTATCTAGTATTGCAATATCTAGATACTGTGGGTGAAAATTCGGACTAATAGAAAAAGAACAAAATCAACTATCTTTCTGTTTTATTTGTGCATCTTATAGCTCAAAGGAGTCCTTAACTAAGCATGATATGTAGCTAACATGATAATTCAAACAGGTAATAAAGAAATAATAATTTTCTTCTGTGGAGCACAGCTGTGTAAAAACAGCTTTTTTCTTCACTTCCAAGGAAATTATGGCTTTGTCTTTAAGACAAAAACAGTGAGTTGTGCTTTGCCTGAAGCTTGCCTCTTAGACTGTGATGTCACACTTCAAGGTTTTTTAGGAAAAAATGCTTCTTATTTATGTTGGAATGACTCTAAATAATAGTCATGAAGGACTATATGTGAGTTTCTGGAAATTTTTTATTGCATTGCTCACTTGTTCCGTATTATATTTATGCATAATTTGGGTTTGGTTTTTTTTCAGTATTTAGGTTTTCAGATCCTGGTGTTTGTTACCCAGATGGCAATATTGGTGCTTATGTTCATGAAGAAAGAAGAGGTATGTACATAAATTATGTAACTGATGATGACTTCAAAATAGTTTCTTGCAATTAATTAAAAAAAAACTAGTAGTTCTCACTGTATGCTGTATCACTGTTTTTTTCAATTTGAGTATTTTACATGCCAGCCAGGCACAGCAAAAAATGTGGAAAACTTAATTTGAGGAATTCAGCATGGATCAATAGTTGTAAAGGAAAGTGCATAGGAAGAAGATATTTCTAGTTTCTTCCTGCAAAAAGCATGTGCTTCATGTTCAGGATTGCGAATTCAAGAGCATAAGGGACAGCTTTATTCCTTTTTGAGGGGTGACCCTTTAAGTCCCTCTTTCCTTGACATCTGCAGAGATAGGAGAAATCTAACCTATATCTACTAGCAGATGGTAACAGTACAAAGTGCAATTGATTGTAGAAGTCATAGGTATCATGGCATGCAAAGTATGCTAATTACTTACTAATTTTATTGTTTGAGCCTGTATTTTAGCTCAAAGTAGAGACCAAATATAAGGAATATGTATCTTTGCTTTTGACAGCAGGAAGCAACAATAAATACCAACATAACTGTTGTCACTAGTAACTGTATTACTTTGAAACGTTGTTCAGTCTTTTATTTTTCTACATATATCAACTCCAATAGCTTGAGTACTCCTCACAGGATTATATGGAAGACAATCTGTGCTGAAACCTTACTGGTCTGGCCACCTTCCTCTTCCATAGTTCCAAAATACGTTGTTTGAGAAAACCTACCATGACACTAGTCTCGTAAGGTTCGTACAGTTCTCCAAATCCTGATGCTATTCAAGCAGGGTACACCACAAATTAATTAGTTTTACTCTATCAAAGTGAATCTGTATCATCAAGATTTCTTCATTAAATCCTAATTTATAATGATGGAGTCCCTTTTTTAATATGCTGGTTTTACATATTGAAGGATTTGAACCATTGGGAATGATGCATTCTGGAGTCAGCTATTTGTGCTAGGAAAATTGGTTGAACGATTGCAGTTAAGTTTATTTCATATCAACTGTAATTGCACTTGATCTTAACCTTAATTAAGTGTTGCTGAAGTATAACAAGTGATAGTAACATAATCATTCACTGTGCAATTAAATTTGAATTTTGCTTTTAGGATGGCTGTAGCAAGGGGAATATGTTGGAGAAGCCTCATTTTTTTTCTTGTTTTGTAACTAAACCTGTCAGAGTTCTCCTCTGCACATATTTGCTGCTACGTTATCTATAACAGTATTCTTTGTAGTCAGCTTGTCCACTTCCAATTGCTGTTGAAGGTGTATTTTAACATCCTCTGAAAGGATGCCTAACCTGGGGCCAACATGAGCTGCTACATCACCTAACTGAAAGCAATACACATCCTGGCCTGGTTGTATGATACTCACACAAGTTTGTACCACATTAGATGTAGAATCAATTTTGGTTTTGTGCTGATTACTATACGGTGCTGTCATTATTAAAAATTAAAGGTAGGATTTAGTATTTCATGACAGTTAGGTGCATGTAAACTATGTTCCCTGGCTCTTCTGGCTCCATTTGGGCTAATCACCTTGTGTCTGCCTGTGCTATGTATGGGATTTGGATCACTTCGTTTGTCTTCCCCTTTTGCTTTCACCTTTCACATTAGTGCCATGGCTATGACATATCTTAGATCATATTTGGCAATTGGATTCTGCTGCGTGGAAGTAATCCTTGAAGAAACTTGAGTATCAGTAAGGCCAAAGATTATACTATCCATCCACAATCTTACTAGTATGCATATACCAAAACCTATAAATATTTATGAACAGGTGCACAATCAATGGGACAGCAGAATTGATGAAGTTATTTCTGAATACGGGAACGAGAGTCTGGCTGAGCAGGAACCCGTGTGGAACATTCTGAATGCTGTGCAGCAAAATGTAAGAAAAAATCCCACAGAATATCACGGCCAAAGATACTGGGCAACCAAAAAAATATTTATACTAATCAGATCTTGTTTTTAAAAAACCAACTAATTTAGTAAAGGATTAACTTTTCAAGATCCACTGCTAATACCTGATGTAGATGGGCAGATTCCTTGCTATTATATAGGTTATGATGAATGAGATCAGGCTTTTGGAGGACTCGTCAATGTATGTGGGAGCAGACAGTTCTGGCCACTGAAGTTTACTGCAGATGGATTTCCTAATATCTTTGACAGTGCTAGACATTGTAAATCACTTGATCTGCTTAGGTCCCAAGACTGACCTGAACCATGGACAAGTAGAGACTCTATAAGGTCATTGCAGAGCTCCTTCTGTGAGAGGAGTTGAATAGGTGCACTAAATTCTCTCAGAAATAATGCTTAAATACTCAAATGAACTTGCAAATTGATACTTTTAGCACATATACTTAGTTATTAATCATAATAATTTTTGTGGCCTGGCGGCATGTAATTTGTTCCCTTTTTCAGTAAACTCCTTTAAAGCATTTATATGAATCAATTATTTTGGAAGTTGCTAGCAATGATTTTGACCAGTGGCCTGCTATCCACCCTGCAAATTAATTCTGCATCATGAGCTTTTAATTACAAACACTACAGCTTCACAGTTTACTATGGTTTAAGATGCTTCTATAGACCAGCTGTAAGTCCCTTAGTATGCCTTCTTGGAGAGATGAGTTACATAGATCTTGACAAATGTTGAAAATAACTTATGACTCCAGATAACTTACAAAGCACATATGTCTAGACTCAAGATTACAAATGCATCTTTAATGTGTATTTAAAATCTGTTCTTTGAAAATCCAGTCTTCTCTTATTGCATCCATGATTTCTCTACTGATTGATGATGACCCTGTTATGCCAATGGTGTGGCTGGACTGAGCACCGTCATACTTGAGCTCAGTTTTATTGCACTGCTGTGGGACTACAGATTTCAGCAAAGCTACCTACCCACCACCTACCCTGGTGGGCATGTTTTTAAATTGTGCCAGATCTCAAAGCCCTGTGGGTATTTTGCTATTGGTATCTAAACCAGATAAAATACCAAATCTGCTAAGGTGAACTGTAATCACTCTCTTCAATGAAACACTGCCATCCTCAAGTCTTGAGTTACATGCTGCCAGCTCTTTACAATATCACCAGCATCTGCCACGAGAAAACTAAAAGGCCTAAGACCATGAATAATATTAGAGAACAACTGTATTTTTATATATTCTTGGTAATACTTCATGTATTGTTTAAAGCTGGTGGTTTTTTAAACTGAATTTACAGAGTTGTTGAAATTGAATGTTTTCACAGAGAAAGGACAGTTTTGGCTAAATTATCTAATTTTTCAAAATCTAGAAGCAGTATATCTTGGATTGACTCTTCAAAATATGAAAATTAGATACTTTTTGTTGATTATCCGGGCTAAAATATGGCATATTTTTCGTTCCACAAAACCATTAAACGTTTCTGAAGTTTTATCCTGATTCAGAATGAAAAACTGCTGGAATTTCCTACATTACAAAAATTCCCTTCTCCAAGCTGTTTGATGGTTTGCTTTTGTATTACTGGTATTAAAAACAGTTTACTGGGGAAAGCTGGCAGATAATCCGTTTGAACAGGTTGCAGTATTTGCTTTGTGCTTCAAGTTTGAGCTATGTGTTCACATGAGACCAATTGCTGCTAAAACACAAGTTAGAATAGGGAGACTTTCTAAAGACCTGTCACTAAGGGCAGAGAATTTTTGCAAACATGACATTAGAAGTGACAGAGGAATAGCCAGAAGTTTTCAAAATCTGATCTTTACATAAGTTTCTAGATCAGAGTAAATCAGAGTGTCTGTGTTATTATTTTTATTTATGAAAGTGTTTTATGAAATCTGTCCCCATTTACTGCATTCATTACAAAATCACATTCATGATGTTGTTTACAATAAAGTATAGTTTTTGTTTTGTTTTTGTTTGTTTGTTTGTTTTGTGGGGTTTGTTTTGTTTTGTTTTACATCAAGTGAGCACATCCTTAATATAACTTACTGAGATTATGTTGGGAGGTTTAGAGTGATAGTCAAAATGTTTTCCTTTAATCTGGGTTTGTAAGTTTTTGCTTTTTCTCTTTACATGTGTCCCAGAATAACTTGAAGTCTAAAAGAAAGTTAATTTCAAATGTATGTTTTAAGATCATATTGCTCTTGAGCCTGTATTATCCAGTGCATATAATGAGAGATGATACATACACAAGGATACATCATCCTGGCAGAAACCTCTCTCTACTGAATACAGAGGGAAGCTGTTTTGCTAATCAACTAAGAACTAGCAGTCATTGGGGTGAAAATTCCTTTGTGTGACTGTCTTTGTTGGAGTGTTGGAGTTACCAAGATTTCTATTCTAGATGGAATGCTGTGGAAGATATAATGTCACACAGTGGGAAAGGAATGAAAACAAGGGAAGTATTACTCAGATCCCATGTTCATGCACAAAATCCAATCTGAAGAAATGGTTTTGTGATGTCCCAAGGGAATCAATATACAGTATGGTAAGAAATAAAAAACTTGTCTTGAAGAATGTCACTTTTAATACTTAAAAAAACTTTGGAAAAAATATACAAAACATGTTTTGCACCAAGACTTAGCTTACAAATCCAAAATATTAATAATATTCATTGTTTTGTCTTTGGTCATTCTGAAGCCTTGATTTTTACTCATTAGTTATCAGTCATGTAGACAGTTCTAAATTGAGGATACTTCATGAAAAATGTGCTTGGTCAATATCACAGGGACATTTAGTAGTGGTTTAAGAAGTAGTGAGAATCTTGGCACTCAGAAACACATGTGGTGCAAATAAATTATGTCAATGGAAAGTGATAGCATATAAAAAGTATATAATACATTTTCCACTTGTAATTACTATTCATTACTTACAGGTTGTCAGCAATGTCTCCACCTGTTTGCATTATCTTTTTTGCAGAGTATCTCCAATACTTTACAGGATAAGAGGAATGAGCAAGGCATTGAAATCTGAGATTTGTTTCCTGAGACATGTTCATGTTAGTTCATGTTAGTTCATGTTAATAGGACTATCTGATGAGAACAAAAAATCGATGGGCAAAGGTTGTATCATGACAATGCAGGACAATAAATAATAGAAAAGATGTTGTCAAATGACATCTGGTATTGTCTTCCTTTGCTCATCCGTTTGGATTTGTTCCCTGTTTCTGCAAGCCCTTGTCATCATTATTAAAAGTTCACATCTATTGATATGTTTTATTCTATAGCTGTTTTAATCTATGTAATAACTTATAGTGTAATTTTTAAAATCAACATAATAAACATAGATTGTAATCTGAAAAATATGCACAACCATTTCAGGAGGCATAATGCATGAGAATCAGTGAAAACATGAAAATATGCTTTCAAGCATTTACTTCTAAGGTAATCTCTCAGTTATACTCATGCAAAAGCAAATTCCCTTTTGATTAAGCCACAGGCTCTGGAGCATTTCCGTACAAAAATATCACATTTACTTAAGAACAATCTGTCTGTTCAGATATTTGAAAAAATGTAAGAGGTAACTCTCCGCAGTACACATTACTGATTTATTTCCTTTCTGGCATGTTAATATCAGAACCCACCATAACAGGCAGAAAGTTCTATTCTCTATATTTTTAAAGTATTGTATTATAAGGATGCAATAAGAATTCAGAAGTTAAAATTACTTTTCTTGAAATCTGTTCATCTCTACTTGCTTAGGGATGTGAAGAATATTTAAATACATGGTTTGAGAACAATGTTTTCATCTTAGCTGCAATTTCTGTCAGCCTGCTAATTACACAGGTAAGAGTACTTTAAAGCAAAAAACCACAAAATATTTATATTCTGATGGGGGTATCTATGTATTCATTGCTATTCGGTTTTGGCATGCTTTCCAAAATTTTGTAAAACTTTCCATCAATTTTAATTAGAAGTAACAGCGAGCGCTGTTTACCAACAAACTCCCATATATTCAAGCACCATCCCAGATGTTTGTGTCCAAAGTTTGTTTAATTAAATGTTTTACCTGACTTGAGAGAGCAAAGAGAATTGCAAGGACAGGAAGCAGTTAAAATTAATGTAAAATCTGTGGAGCAAAAGACCTCTTTTGTCCTCTGTTTGTACAGAACTTAGTCCATCAATATACTAAATCAAACAATATAAAATCATGGAACCCCTCCCCTCCATATCTATGAGAAAATTCTGTTGGATAAAAAGGGATCAAGCTTTCAATATCAAAGTCATATTAACAATAGCAACAATAATTGATTGTTCATGCCACAGACACCCCAATGGTTGAGTAGTTTCAATCAGGCAGAAGGATTTTTGATAACATGTAAAATTGTGAGGTTAAAAATGAGATTAGTTCATTTTTATTCTGAGAATTAAAAGTATGACCTATTCATCTCTTCCATATGTAGCACCTTCTCATAGATGTATGTAGTAAAAAAGTTCTGAGCCAGTTCAGTAATGAAAACATTTCTTATTCATACTCACCTAATCCTCACTAGTGCAATACATGGGTGTCTCATGATCTTCAGTGTACTATCACTGAAACCTTCTTGTCAGATGGGAAAGAACTTTTATCTCCATTGATGAGGTTAAGACCAGAATCATAGAATCACAGGATCTTTTATGTTGGAAAGACCTTTAAGATCGAATGTAACTGTATTTGGATTCATAGGGCACTGAAGCAGCATGTAATTGAGTTATGTGTCAGTTGAAATAGATTTCAAGCTACTTCTGCGGATGTGGGCCCAAGTGACTTGCTGGAGGTCACACAGCAAACCTATGCCAGAGCAGAGAATTTAGCTTGTTTCTTCAGGCATGTATCCTGATTATTCTCCTTTATATCATTCTGCGTTGTCACTCACAGGAGCAGTTAGCAGTCAGATTGACTCAGTTATGAGTATCAACACTTTCTTTGTTGTTTTTAACTCATCCTTTTTCTTTTCTCAGATGTTTTTGGTCACACTAACTTGTCAGCTATTTAGAAACATCAGAAAGAATATTATTTGGCCAGATGAATTGTGAATTCTTTTGAGCATTTATGGTGTGCAAGAATTATCTGATCCATGCCTGTGACAGTCAACAGAATTACTTCCACTAAGATCTGGATGGGTTCTACATGTTGTAATCACTAGGATATCAACATTTGGGCTTTAAACTGCTTGTTTATTGTTCATTGTTATGTATATGGTAATATGCTATAACATAGTGTATATTAAAGCCTGAAGTACTATGCCATTTACTAGCCATTTAACAAAACCTACTGATAAGCTGAGTATCAGTTTCCCGAGTCCCTGGAAAAACTTGTTCCGAGTGTTGCAAACAGTACTGTATAGCATACTCCACTTTGAAAGAGAAGGAACCCTTCATCAGACTAAGTCAAGAAAAAATATTTACTAAACATTCCTGATACTTCTTCAGGCCTTCACCTTTCCTTCCAGTCCTTCTCCATTTTGACCTTGATTGCAATTTAATCTCAAAAAATTTCACTGAGTCTCATAAATACTGGACTCTTAACAAGTCTTTTCCAAAAAGGGTTGTAATGAACATCTTTCATTCTTACTGAATGGCTCTTACCATTCATTTAATCGAATGGCTTCAGTGGTTTAGGTGCAGTAAGCTTTAAAGCCTAAAACATTATGGAATATCTTGAGGAAAACTGAGGAAGGTGTGGTATTACAAGTGTATGTGATAGCATTGTTAATGATATTTTGTCTAAAACTTCCCATTTCAGTAATCCATTTTCTGATGCTTATAAATTTGGTAACTTCTTTTTATTTAGTTGAAAAAAAATCAATTTGAAGTGTCTGCCACAGGGAGAACTAATAAAACAAATGTGTCGATTCAGAGGTGAATGGTGTGCTTGGAACATAATCTGAATTCCAAAATTGTATTTTTTGTTCTGCTATGAGGAAGAATCTAAGGAACACAGTAATGAAGTCTCTCATCCCACTCTAAAGTTTATGTGCATTGAGAATGACATATACCTGTTACCTTGGTGTCTGTGATGATTTAAGAGGTTTTAATCTTATTATTGATGTAATTCAGTCTCAGAAGAACAAAAAAAAATTAAAAAAAATTAAGGGGATTTTTTTCAGTAATCTTAATTTTGCAATTTACAGAGTACTTCAGAAAATTAATATAAAGAATCTAAATTTTAGCTCTGAAGTATAATTCTGAAATACAAAGATAAGCTAACTTCACTCTAGCAAACAATGCATTTAAAAATCAGTATATAGCTGAAGCTAGCATTTACATCTTTGCTTAATCTTCTCCCTTACAAGCTGAAAAAACCCAATTCTCTCAGCCTCTTCTCCTATGTCGTGTGCTCTGGACCACTAGCTATTTTGGGGTACCACTGCTGGAACTGCTCTGGTAAGCCGATGCCTCCAGCCGATGCTGGAGACCACAGAACTGGATGCAGTACTCACAAGAGAAGAAGAATCATTTCCCGCAGCCTGCTAACTGCACATTTGCTAATACAGCCCAGGATGCAATTGGCCTTCACTGCTGGGAGGGCACACTGCTGCTGACTCATGTTCTATTTGTTTTCTGGCAGGTGCCCTATGTACTTACTGTAAATGTGCCTTCTTCCCATACTGCTGTATGGGCTTATTTCATCCCAGATGTCTTTACGGAATGTCATGAATTCCCTGTCAGCCCATTTCTTCAGCTTGTCAAAGTCCCTCTGAATAGCAGCTTTGCCCTCCAGAATACTGACTGTTCTCCCTACAAGTTGCTTTCATTTGCCGAGCTGCTAAAGGTGCAGTTCATACCATTAATAAGGTCTTTAACAGAATTGCCTCCAGTCTTGATCCTTGAGGGGTGACATAATTAACCAGCCACCACCTCAGATTTATTCTGCTGATCACAATAATTTTAGCCAATTTTTCTCCCTACAGTCCTCTTACCCTGTCCATGTATCATCACTTTGGTTAGAAGGATATTATGGGAGACCATGCTAAAGACCTCGTTAAGGTACTTAGTGGTCATTATGCCTTCAACTCCTACTAAGCCAATCATCTCATCATAGAAGGTAATAAAGCATGGTGAGACATAATTTGCCCTTGGCCAAGCCAAGCTGGCAGTTCCCAGTGACTTCATGTTCTTCATGTACTTGGAAAGAGTTTCCAGGAGTTGTCCTCTAACATTCTAACAGTGTAAGGGGAGGCTGACTACCTTCATGTCCTTCTTAGAGATGGGTGTGACATTGGTTTGTCTTCAGTTGTCAGGAGTCTCCCCCAAACACCATAACATTTTGAAGAAGGTAGAAGGTGGCTGCTTAGTGATTTCACGCAGGTCTGTATGGATCCAAAGACTTCTGAATGTCCAACTTGTTGAAGCATTCAAGCTTCAGTACGCACTATATGGTGGGTTATCATGTCCTCCCTCAAGATCCTCCTACTAGGCTCAAGGACCTGAGGACAAACATTGCTTGTAAATGCAGAGTACTTTGGTATTATCATATCCTTTATCTCTAGGTCTCCCTCCCTACTGAGCAATGGGTCCACAATTTTCTTGTATTTTAATTTTTATGCCCATCTACTTACAAGAAGCCTTCCTTGTCACAGTGTCTCTCTCTTCCTCCTGGGTAGCTCATTGCCATTTCCACCTTCTGTATGCTTCTTTTTTTGTGTTTGAGACCAGTGGACCACTATCCATACTAGCCTTCTGCCACACTCAACTTTCTGCACATCACAATGTATAGTTCTTGCATTCTGAGGAGGTTGTCCTAGCAAATCAGCCAGCTCTTTGGGGCCCCTTTACTCTTTATAGTAGTCTCACAAATGATCCTGCCAAGCAGATACCTGAGCAATCACTTGCTTGTTTTAGGATTTTAGAGTCCACAGTCTCATGGTCATTGCAGATGAGACCCTTGATCTTTGGATTTGCAACCAATTCCTCCTTTTGGTTTTTTTGGTTTTTTTTGTGAATAACAGAACCAGCAGATCATCTTCTCTAGCTGGACTGTTGATCACCTCCTGTTCAACCAATATTGTTAACACACTCCAGAAATCTCCTGGATTTCTAGACCAAGCCATATTGCCCTTCTATCAGATGTCAGGTGGTTTCCTTGAGTACAGGGATCAGCAATCATGAGGTTTCCTTCTCCAGTTGCCTAAACAAGACTTTGTCTCTGGTAGGTATGTCCCGTGGGATCACCTACATTGGTTTGTCTTCTGATCCTTGGTCATAAAATCTCAACTGGATCATCAGTCCTTCAAAGGCAAACCTCTGTGAATTCTTCCTGACATAGCAAGTCAAATTAGCAGGGGAGTCACTTTCCTCAGAGAGCTACATTTTCAGAAATACAAGAATATTTTGGTCAGTGGGAATTAGCTTCTGCAAGGGTACAAATACTTCTTTCTGTTCAGTCTAGCTGGGATGGTTCTTCACTAGTCTAGTGCAATAAATTGCATGTAAATCTAATAAACACCTATTCATGTTTCACTAGCTCATTACACTTAAAGTAATTAATTGCGCACTTCCCTTATTTTAAAAGGATTTGAAGGATGGGATTATCTGGGTAAATGCAGCCATGAAAAAGTTCAGCAAGTATTCTAGTGCATGTGGACAGTAAGGTACTCCTGCAGAATAATTCATTCTAGAATTGAATGATATCCTCTAGAAGTACCTTTATTTGTATGGTTTGAGTAGGAGCCTAGTTGCACTAGTTTATAGTTCCCACAACCTGAAGTAGTTAACATGAGATTAATGGGATTCCACTTTAGTATTACATAATCTAGAATTCAGAAGGCCCCAAATAAAATCTTATGAGGAATCTGAATTGTTCCTAATGTGGCTGTATTATAAAATGATTTTCAGTTATGTACTCACATATGGGTTTTCCACAGTAGGCTAAAATCCAAATTCCATGAAAATGTACTGTGGTCTGCACTCAAATATTATTTTTGGATGAATAGAAACAGCTCCTGTTGTCACAATTTGGCATGCCAAGTAGAGAAGAATGTGCTTTAGTATGTAAGAAAATAATACACAATACCTACCAAGACCTGTCATCAACATTCACAACAAAATGTACATACTGGCTACTTAAATCTCCAGCAAGCGCACAGGTAATTAGATAAAGACATATATGGGTTTGCAAGAAGATGATGTATACAATTGACAATACTACTGCACATGCTGCTGGTGCTTAAAAAGCATAAGTATAAAAACATCACTATTGATATAATATTTAATGTAAAGGAATAAGTAGAGGACAAAAGTTGTAGGATGGAAAGTAATTTTTTTTTTTAATGTTTAAAGATAAGAAAATGCAAACCAGTATTTGTTTGCCAGTTTGTGTAATTCCCATAGGTAGACGCTAGAGGCCACAGGGAGCTTAAGAATAATACAGGCCATAGAAAAATAATAAGACTTACAGAATGCCATAACACACACACACACACACACCTTAAATATAGCCCACACTTAAAAACATACTTAATCTGAAAGTTATAGCCATGTAGCAGTGCACTGTTAGAGAAGGTGATGTTCAGAGGCAGTGTGCTTCAAAGGAATGGCATGGGAAACAACTCACAATAGCTTTATTAAAGCCCAACGGGTAATGAGTGGACCCATTGCAGCTAATTTAGAAATTATATCACAAAACCTGGGAGATGTTCCTAAAGGGATTATTAGTGTGAAAGTGCAGGGGAAAACTGTAACTGCATATATTCCCTATACAAATCAATACAGAGAAGATTACAGACTGGTTATACAGTGACTTTCATGTAGCCTAAAAGCTATACTTACATACCGTAAAGCTATAAAAGCTGTACTTATATACTGTATATACTACTTATATAACTGTACTGCTCATCTCCTGAGGGACCAGATTCTGCAGTTGCCACAGGACATTTGTCACTTGTGTTTGCTACTTATCCAAAGCTAATTTAATCAATGTCATTTGTCCTGCGAATGTCACGTGTATGTTCTGAATGTGAAGCTCCCGTAACATTATAGATAAATTTACTCCCGTGCAAACTTCATGGGGAACAGTTTCAGATACATTAAATATTGGTTTGGGCTAGAACAGATGGGATAATTTCAGGTATGAACTCCAGAAATTCGAGGATCCAAACTCAAAATAACAGGACAGATCAAAGAGATAATTTGTCTAGGATGAAAAGTTCTTTTTAATGGAAAAGGGAAACTGCTTTTCCACAGAAGGATTCTAGCAGTTAAGACACTATTATCCATCAACCAAAAAAAAAAAAAAAAAAAAAAAGAAACACCTACCATGAAAATGTAGAAGAAAAAAAATAAGGTGTGAATGGCTTTCTAGAGTGAGTCAGAGTTGCTAGCTCTTTGAATAATCACTAACCAAGCTCCTGTTCTCCATTCTTAAAAAAATATTTAGAATTCCAAAAAGAGTACTGTAAATAATATACTTTTTGCTTTGACAGATATAGTGACATTAACATATGATCCCAGTGATCTAATGATATTTCAAAATGAAAGGTGACCTTTCTTTCCTTGAAGAACATAGTTAAGCCTCAATTATGCTAAACACACATGCAGACAGTCCTGTACAGGGCTTTGATCACAGAACATATGCAATTTATCCCTTATGACAATAAGGTGATTAGAATGATCTGTATAATTAATATTTTGTAAAACAAAGCTTTTCAGCTACATTCCCATCATGTATTTTCCCTTGGAAATAAAACACATTTATATTTCAATTTTAGCCACTCTGAACTATTTTTAAGTAAATATATATATATATATTTAATACTGACTTAAATAAAGAGTTTTCAAGACAAAAGATCAATGTTTAATTCTGGATCAAGTGGATAAAACATTTCAATACCTTGAAAAGAATTTTTTTTCTCTTCAAATTGCTAGGGTTTGGGGCTCCTTAAATGGTCTTTTAAAATACTATATGCAAATAAAAATCAGTGTTCTCATGCATTGGCAGTTTGAAAATAATGATCTACTGGAAAGTAACTATAAAATTAGCTTACAGCAAGTGTTGTCTTTTATATAAATACATTTTACACTTTGGCTTTATTTTAATGAAGGATTTTAATAGTCTTTGAGTGTGCTAATTCTTAAGGTTTGTTAAATGCGAGATAATACTTTATTTCTTAAGGTTATAGATTCTCCTGTGAGAACAGTGGCTTTCATTAAAAGTTAATCATAGAATCATAGAATCATAGAATCCTAGGGGTTGGAAGGGACCTCGAAAGATCATCTAGTCCAACCCCCCCCGCTAGGGCAGGGTCACCTAGAGCACATCACACAGGAACGCATCCAGGTGGGTTTTGAATGTCTCCAGTGAAGGAGACTCCACAACCTCCCTGGGCAGCCTGTTCCAGTGCTCTGTCACTCTCACAGGAAAAAAATTTTTTCGTATATTCACCTTGAACCTCCTATGCTCCAATTTCCACCCATTACCCCTTGTCCTATCACTGGTCATCACTGAGAAAAGCCTAACTCCATCTCCCTGACACTCACCCCTTACATATTTGTAAACATTAATGAGGTCACCCCTCAGTCTCCTTTTCTCCAAGCTAAAGAGACCCAGCTCCCTCAGCCTCTCCTCATAAGGGAGATGTTCTACTCCCTTAATCATCTTTGTAGCTCTGCGCTGGACTCTCTCAAGCAGATCCCTGTCCTTCTTGAACTGAGGGGCCCAGAACTGGACACAATACTCCAGATGTGGCCTCACCAAGGCAGAATAGAGGGGGAGGAGAACCTCTCTTGACCTACTAACCACACCCTTTCTAATGCAGCCCAGGATGCCGTTGGCCTTCTTGGCCACAAGGGCACATTGCTGGCTCATGGTCATCCTCCTGTCTACCAGGATTCCCAGGTCCCTTTCTCCTACACTGCTCTCCAGCAGGTCAGCCCCCAACCTGTACTGGTGCATGGTGTTTTTCTTCCCCAAATGCAGAACTCTACACTTGCCCTTGTTGAACTTCATCATGTTTCTCCCCGCCCAACTCTCCAGCCTGTCTAAGTCCCTCTGAATGGCAGCACAGCATTCTGGTGTGTCAGCCACTCCTCCCAGCTTAGTGTCATCAGCAAACTTGCTGAGGGTACATTCTATACCCTCATCCAGGTCGTTGATGAAGATGTTGAACAACACAGGTCCCAGTACCGACCCCTGAGGGACTCCACTGGTCACACACCTCCAACCAGATTCTGCCCCATTGACTACAACTCTCTGACTCCTTCCTTTCAACCAGTTCTTGATCCATCTCACTGCCTGATCTCCAAACCCATACCTGATCAACTTATCTACAAGGATGCTGCGGGAGACCGTGTCAAATGCTTTACTGAAATCAAGGTATACCACATCTACCGCTCTACCATCATCCATCCACCTAGTAATTTCCTCATAGAAGGCTATGAGGTTAGTCAAACATGATTTACCCTTGATAAAACCATGCTGACTGCTCCTGATGACCCCCATATCCTTGATATGCCTGGAGATAGTGCCAAGAACAAGTTGTTCCATCACCTTTCCAGGGATGGAGGTGAGGCTGACCGGTCTATAGTTACCCAGGTCCTCCTTCTTGCCCTTCTTGTAGACTGGTGTGACATTTGCTATCCTCCAGTCCTCAGGCACCTCTCCTGTTACC
Organism: Apus apus; assembly: GCF_020740795.1. Taxonomy (NCBI): domain Eukaryota; kingdom Metazoa; phylum Chordata; class Aves; order Apodiformes; family Apodidae; genus Apus; species Apus apus. The sequence goes on from NC_067282.1 coordinate 162,620,658, forward strand.
CATGACTTACCAAAGATGATGGAGAGTGGCCTAGCAATGACCTCCGCCAGCTCCCTCAGCACCCTTGGGTGCATTCCATCCGGACCCATCGATTTATGGATGTCCAGATTACTCAACTGATCCCTAACCCAATCCTCATCTACCATGGCAAACTCCTCCTCTATCTTGACTTCTTCTGGGGCTATATGAATCTGGGGCTCATGGGGAAATCCTGCAGTAAAGACAGAGGCAAAGAAGGCGTTCAGCACCTCTGCCTTCTTTATATCCTCTGTCACCAGGGCTCCCACCTCATTCATCAGAGGGCCAATATTGCCTCTAGTGTTAGATTTGTTAGCTATGTATTTGAAAAAGCCCTTTCTATTATCCTTAACCTGACTTGCAAGGTTAAGTTCCAAAGAGGCCTTAGCTTTCCTAATTGCCTCCCTACATCCTCTGACAACAGACCTATATTCCTCCCAAGTGACCAGCCCCTCCTTCCATGATCTGTAGATTTTCCTTTTCCACTTGAGTTTGCCCAGTAGTTCCTTTTTTAATGTGGAGTCCTCCTGTCTGAAAAGATTTCAGTAAAACATGCAGGCTTAATAAAAAAGACTGGGAGAAAGGGAAGCCACAGACTGATTTTTTGGTTTATTATTTTTTAATTTTTTTTTAATTAATAAAATCTTGTATTGCATGGACACTTGCCTTGGCTGGAGTTGGCAATACTGTGTGTCTTGGGTTTTTGGTCTAGCTGCAGCTGGATTAAATTCATGTTACACTTTGGGTTCCCAACTGCATCTGAATGTTTTGCAGGCACAGCCCAATTCATCATTGCAAGATGCAACAGGGCACCTAATGTCTATGAACTGTAATTTCAAATCTAGCAAATGAATCATAGAATTATAGAATCATAGAATCATTAAGGATGGAAGAGACATTAAAGATCATCAAGTTCCAACCCCCTGCCATGAGCAGGGAACCGTACCTCCAGGGATGGGGGATTAACAACCTCCCTGGGCAACCCATTCCAGTTCCTCACCACCCTTATAGTGAAGAATTTCTTCCTAATATCTAACCTAAATCTCCCTTCTCTCACTGCAAAACCATTACCCCTTGTCCTATCACTCTTCTCTGATGAAAAGCCCCTCCCCAGCTTTCTTGTAGGCCTCTTTCAAGTGCTGGAAGGCTGCTATAAGGTGCCCCCAGGGCCTTCTCTTCTCTAGGCTGAACAGCCCCAACTGTCTCAGCCTGTCTTCATAGCAGAAGTGCTCCAGGCCTTTGATCATCTTAGTGGCCCTTCTCTGGACCCTCTGCAGCAGGTCTATATCTTTCTTGTGTTGAGGGCCCCAGAACTCTACACAGTACTCCAGGTGGGCTCCCACCAGAGCAGAGTAGAGGGGCAGAATCACCTCTCTGGCCCTGCTGGCCACACTTATTTTGATGCAGCCCAGGATACAGTGGCTCTCTGGCCTCCAGTGCACACTGGCAGCTCATGTCGTTTCTCACCTTCCGCCGCCCCCAAGTCCTTCTCCCCAGGACTGCTCTCCAGCCATTCTCCCCCCAGCCTGTATTTGTTCCTGGGATTGTGCTAACCCAGGTGCAGGACCCTGTACTTGGCCTTGTTGAACCTGATGAGGTTGACACTGGCCCATCTCTCCAACTTGTCAAGTCCCTCTGGATGGTGTCCCTTCCCTCTTGGGTGTCAACCACACAGCTTGGCACTATCAGCAAACTTCCTGAGGATACACTTAATCTCACTGTCCATGAAAATGAAGGCTTTGAGAGAGATCAATGGTAACACGCGCCTCTTTGCCTGTATACACTATATTGGAACTATCATACAGAACGTGTAATTATACCTAAATTCAATTCCATTCCAGTGTGCCCAGAGATCACAAAGTGTGAGGGAAACTTAAAGAGCCTGTCAAGGTAGGCAAAGGGCATGACAGCTTTGGAGGAACCGTCTGCTAAATTCAGATATTTATGATGCCCATGGCAAGTGTAGGGAACATAGGACAATTCCCACCTTTCCCCTTTTCTGCAGTGTAGGATAAAGAATATAACAATGTCTCAAATGGCTGGGTGGTGCAGTCTCTGGCCTCGTTTTCCTCAGGTCTCATTTTCCTAAGAAATACTGCTGAAGAGTTGACTGTTAGCACACTTCCTAAATCTGCTGCCCTGTAACTCTGCATGACATGATCTCCACACTTATTATACTAGATTATGACTGTAGGTAAATAGCTTGAAATACTAATAATATTGGCCTTTACTTAGAAACAAAGTTGTTGTTTTTTTACCTCTGACAGACAGCTGTGTACAGTAATAATTTTCAAATCCTCAATGTAACCCCAGTAAGTACAATCATCTGTGGAAAATCACACAAGCTAAAGATCTGATCCATATGATAGAAAGCAGCTATGTTTTATAGAAACTAAACTAAAAATAACAGGTAGTCCAGTATTTTAAAAGCAAATAGCAGAGTCACTGGTGCTCTTTCCAAAGTGCTGTCTCATGTAACTGCTAAAGAGCGCAGATTTCTTAGTGATTCTTGATTCTTTGCACCAGCTCAAAACCTACAAGCAGTAATTTTTTATTATTTTTTTTTTTCCTACACAGGCTTTATGTTTGGCAGAAATAATAAATACTAATGAAAAATCTAAGAGCAAACACATTTAGAACACTGGCCTGGCTCTGCAAACATGAAGAGGAAAAAGGCCGCTGGACTATTTCTCCATATTTATTTATAGCCTTTTCAATTTCCTCCCCCTCAAAGACATATTGATTTTAAGTGCATTGCACACATTTTATTGTATCCTGCATAGCTGTAAAAGCCACAGACAAATTGTTCAAGAAGAGAAAGGTCAGGTTCTTCTTTACATCACACCAGTTGTCATGGGTCTAACTCTACCACCTTAGTGGTGTTCCTCAAGATGAGTAACAGTGTGAGCAAGAACAGAACCTGAAACACAACACTTCGTCCAGGTCTTTTGGAGAAGACAGGAATGTCTAAAGAATTGAAGGTATAAATATTCCCTTTGCTGCCTTCATAACAATAGATGAATATTTGTTGATATGACAAAATGGTATGACAACTCATTTAGACTGTATTTTCTATACAATATATAATGTAATATACTGAATGGGTTATGCATAGATAGCATAAACTATTGTGAGGATTATTAGAAATTATTTGAAATGTAAATAGAAAGGAGAAGTCTAAGCTAAAACAGTTATTTTAGATGACCTTTAGCTGGATCTTGATTTAGAAATAAAATGTTGAAATTGGGTTTGGAGTGCTGTACTTAGGACAACAGACACAGACTCAGAAATTCTTGATTCGTTTTTCTTCTCTGGTATTCACATACTGGGTGATTGTAGTAAGATCTTTTTATCTATTATTGTTCCAAATCCCCCTCTGTAAAACAGAATAAGAACACTTTTTTTCTTCATCTGTCTGACTCGCTTGTTTTAAATTTTATGCCGTTCAGATACAGGTCCTGCTTTTTCACTCTGTATATTTGTTTTGTGGTCTTTGTTGGGAGTAACTGGGCACTACTGTAAAAAATAATAGTTCCACTGTTACTAGTAAAGTTGCTTGAGTCAGGTTCTCCAAAGTCAAGGTTCACATGCTAGAATCACAATAAAGTCCTTTATAAAATTCAAGTGAAGCTGCTTAAAATCCAGCCATCAGCAGGCTATGTCTGCTCCTATTAGCAACAACCAGTGCTTCTGCCCTCTATCAGTGAGAAAGGTGTTCAGCTCTTTTGTTGAAGCCGGTTAAATCCAGACGAGGGCCAGACAGCTTCATCCACAGATTTGCACAAAGCTTATACCATCAGTAGTAAATCCAGTCTAAAAAGACACAAGTTTGGATAGCATTTCTGTTTATATTACCAAGGTATTTTTACTAAATGCATTATAGTACTGTATTGTTAGGGAAAATGTCTGTAGGCATTTCATTAGTATCTGGCAGAGAAAAACAAGAAGTTTATGAAAGCACAGAAAAAAAAAATCTTCTAAAGTATGTACTGTCAGTGATACTGCAGTGGAGAAAAATTTGAGATTGATTTTATTTCCTGGTTGGAATCTCTAATATTTTTAACTATTTGCTTTTGCTTGGAAATGCAAAAGTTCCTTTTAAATAACTTTTGCAATAAAGAGATTATTGATTGCAATATCCCCGTGCTGACAGAGGACTCTGGTGGGTGAGATCATTTGAATATTACACTAACTTACTTGTGGGAGGTAAAATCCAGAATGGTTTCTTACTGGATTAGCCCTAAAACAAGCCCGATACAACAAGACACATTTTTGCATTTCATGATTCAAAAAGAGTTACTCTACAAGATATCAAATGATACATAATCACTCAGTGTTTTTATGAATTCTGACATCCATAAAGGCAAGGGAGTGGGACTTTCAAGGTTAAATCTCAGTTCTTGCCTTTTCATAGTTTAAGTCAGACTTCTGACCTTATCTTTCATAGACTTTATGAATATTCTTGACAAGTTCACCTCAAAGGCTGGAGAACTGGGTCAGCTAAGCTGTCCAAAATACAAATCTTTAAGATCATCAAAACTAATTAGGTTTACAGAATTTTTCTAGGCAACTCCTGAGTCACAAGAACTCCTCTGGACATGTGAACACTGACAAACTGGGAAATACTTTCTATTATTTATCATCTAACCCTATGAGAATGATTCCATTAATAGTGGACAGATTATACTCCAATCAGAAAAACTCTGAACCCATCTTTCAAGTTTGTTGGGCTTTTTTGCCTAGTTCTTAAAACTATTTTTTTTTTCTCCATAGCCAGAGAAATACATGATCTCAGAAAGACCCTCACACCAACAATTTTCAGTTTTCCTCTTGTTCTCCTCCTGTTTCATGAAGGAAATGGAAACCTGCAGCTCAGCGCTGTCAGTGTAGAGGCAGAAATCACTAACACTTCTTTTTTGCTTCTTACTTATCTCATCCAAGGGGAAGGTAAAGCAAGCACTCAGGATGTCACTAAGAGACATAAGAACTGTAATGCTGTTGAAATTTTACTGTTAGAATCTAAGTATTTCTATAATCTCAGGTCTAAGATTTGTATAGTTAATGGGGTGCTATAAACTTACATAATTTTTCCCTCCTTTACTTGAGTGTGCCAAGTAGCACGTAAGGACAAGTATTTCCCAAAGCAAATGTGTATTAGAATTTTATTTCCTAGCTCTGTAGTATCAGGTTCTTTACTGTAACTCATGGCATGACCATTTTTGGGTTTTTTGTTGTGTTTTTTGTTTGTTTGTTAGGGATTTTTTGTTTTTGTTTTTGTTTGTTTGTTTTGTTTTTAATTTTATTACTTAAGAAATTGAGACATTGATTTTTAAGTTTTACACCTCAAAACTTTGTCTTTTGACATTCAAATGCACCTATGTATGCTGTTTCACAGAATAAATAAAAGTGTTTAATCTCCAAACTTTTACTTCATGCAAAATGAAAAAAAAAAATCTGTGAAAACTGTATGAAACAGAGCTTCTAAATGTGAAAAAAGTCATCAGTCAGCAACTAACTCAACAGGATAGTTTATTGAGCTGTGCTGGATGGCCAGCCCAGCTAAGCACTCAATAAGTCATCTATGAAGACCAACCTTGCAGGCAAATTGTAAACACACAGAAAACCAAAAGTTTCCCTGCACATCTTGATGATTTTGAATTGTTGTTCAGGGAGTGTAAATGACTTCTGTAAGATCACATGCAGAGTCTCAAGCCATGGTTGCACATTATGCAAGAGCCTTTGCAGGTGGCAAAGCACAGCAAGCAATGTGGCAGCAAGAACAAGCAGGTTTGAACAGGGAGTGGAGAAGCAAAAGAGATTCAGGCCATTGCTACTAAGAGATTGTTCCCTAGCCTACAAGTTAATGGCAATGAAAGGAATTATAAATCTAATGTTTCTGAATTTGTACTTAATCCACTTGGCCATGATTGTATGGCAGTACAGTACATGAGAAGGTGTGTTTGTAACAGCAGAGAAATTTGCCTATGACACAAAAATGAGGTACTGGACTGTTTCATGGTATTAATGAAAAAAGTTTTAATGTGGTTTCTAATGAGTTTTAACCTGTTCAAATAACATCACATAATAATTTAACATATCTTGTAATTGTCTTCAATAATTATAAACTAGCCTTAAGGGCAGCTGACTAACAGCAGCTCCCAAAGATTTTCTTGCCTCAGCAGCTATAGAAACAAATTCAAATTCTAGGATGAGAAGGTCAACTCTACAGAAATAGAAGAGGCCACATTCAGCCCAGACTTCATGCTTAACAGAGAAACATCTATATATTTTCTTTCTCAGAAACAGCTTAGCCATTAAACCAGCAAGTTTCTGTTACCTCTGAATGTCTAATGAATAATAGGCTGCATTTCTCCCAGTGAGTACAAGAAGTTCTAATAACCCCCTCCACCTCAGTCTTTGTAAAACACATCTGAAATGAGGTATGCATGGATGTTACTCTTGATCCTTCTGCCACAGTCTTGGACTCTGTTCACCATCAGGAGTTAACAACGAACTTCCTTGCCTTTTAGGAGTTAAAGCTGAAAAATTGTGCTTACCTAAACCCAGGAAAGACAAGGACACAAATAGCTGAGGGAGGAATCACAGCCCTCGTTTGGTTTGGGGAGAGTTCTGCTTTTGTTTTGAGTAAAGCTACATTTTTTAAATGGAGTAGAAACAAGTAAAAATTCAGAAATTATTCAGTTGCATGGAGAAAATTCCTGAGAAATAAAACTGAAAACAAAATCATTAAAACATCTGCCATCAACTTGCCCTTCCTAAGCTACTTTTTTGCATTCCTCCACAAATTTATTTCCAATTGATTTAGGAGTTCAAACCAAATATAACACTGATTTCTTAATGTCAAAGAGGGTGCTTATAGCTTTAGTGTATAATTTTATTTACATTCTTGAAAGAGTGAATGACAGCATACCATCTTTCATTCTTAGTGCATTTTCTATCCTTTTATAATGATGCTGTGCAAGCTTTTTCATATCTACACTTGCACTAGCTTTATGAGGATTAATTATAATTCAAATAGTTGTAAAGAACTAGGACTAGAAAATGCAATTATTTGTAAAAAAATACTATACCCAAACCAGTTAAAAACACTTACTATAATATGCCCATGGACAGATGTGTCATGAGACATGTTTCATAATGGTTCAGCATATCATTTAATATTTGACAATGATAACACTTTTAAGTACAGGAGCAGATCAAGCAACAACCAGGCTTACAGCATCGGCTGAATGCCCTGAGGTTAACAAGCAACATGATAATCCAAACTTCAAACAATGAATCTACCTTTAACTAAAGTTTCAGAAAAAAAGAAACAAGCAATGATAATATAGAAAACCAAAGCTGTGGTTCTGAAAAATAGTTACAATTTTCTTGCTTTCTTCTGTGCAACTCTATCTTGTGAGGTGCATCCATCTCCATAACCAAAACTCAGATGGCTGTTTGTCTCTAAGCCTGACCATAATTCGCCGGCTAGGTCTTGTCCATTAAGGGGCTCAATCGAGCCAGTGTCCTCAGGACTCACTGACCATGTGGGGCTCCAGCCAAGTGAATTTGTGAGTGCAACTGCACACTCACCCAGCATTTGGAGCACCCCTGCTTGCTTGCAAACAGAATACTGTGGAGACAAGACCAAGGAGTGGAGCTCTGCAGAACGGGAGAGAGAAAAGCAGTGGGGTCATGGGTTTGCTTTGTGCCAAATAAGCAACTTTCTCCTTTTTCCACTCTGCCACTGCCCTTACCATAACAGAGTGGCATGCATGCCAAGAGCAACAGAATTCAAGTAGGGAAAGGTAAAGTGGATAGTCAGTCTCATTTTCAGCTGAAGTTTGGACACCTTCAATAACTAATTTCCTATTTCCTCACTATGAGAGAGAGGAGGAGAAAAGCAGCAAAGCATACAGGGGGTGGAAGCTAGGGCAGGTATCCTAGGAGGATTACAGAGAGGTTGTCTAAGCAGCAAGGGATCAGGTTAAGAGAGCCAAATCCCTGCTAGAATTTAATCTTGCCAGCGTTGTTAAGAACAATAAGAAAAGCTTCTTTAGCTATGCTGGAGAGAAAAGGACATCCAAGGAGAATGTAGGCCCTCTCCTGAAGGAAAAGGGTGAGGTAGCAACACAGGATATTGAGAAGGCTGAGGTCCTCAATGACTTCTTTGTTTCAGTCTTCTCTGGCAAGTGCTCCAACCTCAACACAAAGGCCACAAAAGGTGAAAGCAGGGACTGGGAGAATGGATTACCCCCCACAGTAGGTGTAGAGCAGGTTCATGACCATCTAAAGAACCTGAAGGTGCATAAATCTATGGGACCTGATGGGATTAACCCACGGGTCCTGAGGGAGCTGGCGGATGCAATTGCTAAGCCTCTGTCCATCATATTTGAGAGGTCATGGCAGTTTGGTGAGGTTCCCGCTTATTGGAAAAAGGGGAACTTAGCCCCTGTTTTTTAAAAGGAGAAAAAGGAAGACCCAGGGAACTACAGGCTGGTCAGTCTCACCTCTGTGCCTGGCAAGGTCATGCAGCAGATCCTCCTGGAAAGTCTGCTAAGGCACATGGAAAATAAGGAGGTGACTGGTGACAGCCAACATGGCTTCTCTAAGGGCAAGTCATGCCTGACCAATCTGGTGGCCTTCTACAACAAGGCTACAGAGGTGGTGGATGGTGGCAGAGCAACTGACGTCATCTACCTGGATTTGTACAAGGTGTTTGACAATGTCCCACATGACATCCTAGTCTCCAAACTGACAAGGCATGGATTTGACAGATGGACCACTTGGTGGATAAGAGATTGGCTGGATGGCCACAGCCAGAGAGTTGTGGTCAATGGCTCAATGTCCAAATAGAGGCAGGTGATAAGTAGTGTCCCTCAGAGGTCAGTACTGGGACCAGTGCTGTTTAACATCTTTGTTGGAGACATGGACAGTGAGATTGAGTGTATCCTCAGCAAGTTTGCTGATGGTGCCAAGCTGTGTGGTGTGGATGACACCCAAGAGGGAAGGGACACCATCCAGAGGGACCTTGACAAGTTGGAGAGATGGGCCATTGCCAACCTCATTAAGTTCAACAAGGCCAAGTACAGGGTCCTGCACCTGGGTTAGCACAACCCCAGGAACAAATACAGGCTGGGGAAAGAATGGCTGGAGAGCAGTCTTGGGGAGAAGGACTTGGGGGTGGTAGTAGATAAGAAGCTTGACATGAGCCACCAGTGTGTGCTCGCAGCCCAGAGAGCCACTGCATCCTGGGCTGCATCAAAATAAGTGTGGCCAGCAGGGCCAGAGAGGTGATTCTGCCCCTCTACTCTGCTCTGGTGGGAGCCCACCTGGAGTACTGTGTAGAGTTCTGGGGCCCTCAACACAAGAAAGATATAGACCTGCTGCAGAGGGTCCAAAGAAGGGCCACTGAGATGATCAAAGGCCTGGAGCACTTCTGCTATGAAGACAGGCTGAGACAGTTGGGGCTGTTCAGCCTAGAGAAGAGAAGGCCCTGGGGGCACCTTATAGCAGCTTTCCAGTACTTGAAAGAGGCCTACAAGAAAGCTGGGGGGGGGCTTTTCATCAGAGAAGATAGTGATAGGACAAGGGGTAATGGTTTTGCAGTGAGAGAAGGGAGATTTAGGTTAGATATTAGGAAGAAATTCTTCACTATAAGGGTGGTGAGGAACTGGAATGGGTTGCCCAGGGAGGTTGTTAATCCCCCATCCCTGGAGGTACGGTTCCCTGCTCATGGCAGGGGGTTGGAACTTGATGGTCTTTAGTGTCTCTTCCAACCTTAATGATTCTATGAACGTTTTCTATGTGAATGAGTACACAGAGGTGGTGAGGACTTGTGGAATAAGATGCAGCAGTAGGTAGAAGTAAGTAGGTTTAACAGCCAATAAACAACTAGCTCACTCCTGGGGGAGTGTCCCAGTCACTCGATGAGAGTTTTCCGTTGTCACCTGTTTGTGCTCCACTGAATCTGGCATTATTTTCTTTCAGAGCTTTGCTATTCCAAAGGCAGAGGAGAAGTTTGCCCTCTTGCACACTGTCTTGGAAAGCTTAATGAGCTCTGGGCAGGGCCCCAGATGCAGATGGAGGATTGGTAGGTTATAAGACAACCCTCAGGCGAGTGGGTGTAAGTGCTCTAACCACTGAATTATCATGATGTACAGCTGGGGTTTAGAAGGAAGGAACAGTATCTGTTGCATCTTTGAAAGAAGGACAGAGGTAACTACATTTAGTATTCGGGAGCTCTGTCTCCCACAAGGAAGAGAGTGTATTCAGGTAGTGGTAAATAAGGCAAAAATGTAGCCACTCAGCCTCCTGACTTTCGCCATTTCGCTTTGCTGCTTTGTGTTTTTGAGTCTTAACTGTGAGGGGCTCTGAAATGTATCCTGGCACTGGGCCAAGAACCCGCACCTGTTTCTCGATCTGGGCTGACTCATTCTTCACTCATATCAGACAAGCTTGAAAATAACACACATTATAAGAACTAGCCTCAGATTCAGTGTCTCTACCATGAAAGGACTGGTATTGTAAAAGACCAAAATAGATTCCTTATAGACACTGTAATGATAATTAATGCTTCAGATTGCTTTGCACACGCAGACTGCACTTCTAATTTTGCTTCAAGTAATTTCCATGTGCTTGACGAGATCTTTTCACACTTATCACAGAGAGAAGGAAAAAATTCAGAAAGCCAAAGTACAGTTCTCAATATGTTTAAAGTTAAGTAAATAGGTAAATGTTTTCTGCGTAAGAAAATCTTCAATTTGACCATGATGATAATAGGAGGTTCTGGCAGAGTACATAGATTCTGGAGTGAAAACTTGAGCTGTAGAAATCAGTAGTAAAGCTTTCTTTGACTTCAGCACACTTTAGCTTTCATCACACATCTTTTAATCCCCAATACTTAACCTTAATCACATCATCCCTCCCTGCATGTGTGAGAATAAAACATGTATTTACACCAGAGAACTTAGTTTATAATTTTATTTTTAAACTATAGAAAAGATTTAACATCCACAAAGTTATGCAGGCCAAAAACTAGCTAGCATTACAGGTTTTTTGGTTTTGTCTGTATTCACGTGTCATATTAAATCATTCCATTAAGGATAATGTCTTGGATTTCTTTTCTCTCCAGCCAATGAATGTTATAGCACAGTGGTTCTCTTTACAGAAGTGATGCTGTTGCCATGCTGTAAATCTCCTGTGAGGATAATCTAAAGCTTATAATGATTTCCGCTCCTGAGAAAAACGTTACAACAGAATTAGTGAGGAAGTTACTTATCCTGGGCTGCAAAGCCTGACAGTGGAGTAAGTAATAAAAATATACCTTTGTAGTCCTTACTGCTCAGCTATCATGTGTATGCATGTAGTTTATTTTTTTCTGACAAATTACACTAAGCCAGAACTATTACAGAATCACAGAATCACAGAATCCTAGGGGTTGGAAGGGACCTCAAAAGATCATCTAGTCCAACCCTCCTGCCAGAGCAGGGTCACCTACAGGACATCACACAGGAACGCATCCTGGTGGGTTTTGAATGTCTCCAGTGAAGGAGACTCCACAACCTATCTGGGCAGCCTGTTCCAGTGCTATGTCACTCTCACAGTAAAGAAGTTCTTCCTGATATTCACATGGAATCTCCTATGCTCCAGTTTACATCCATTGCCCCTTGTCCTATCACTGGTCATCACTGAAAAAAGCTTGGCTCCATCATCCTGACACTCACCCTTAACATATTTGTAAACATTGATGAGGTCACCCCTCAGTCTCCTTTTCTACAAGCTCGAGAGACCCAGCTCCCTCAGCCTTTCCTCATAAGGGAGATGTTCCACTCCCTTAATCATCTTTGTGGCTCTGCGCTGGACTCTTTCAAGCACTTCCCTGTCCTTCTTGAGCTGAGGGGCCCAGAACTGGACACAATACTCCAGATATGGCCTCACCAAGGCAGAATAGAAGGGGAGGAGAACCTCCCTTGACCTACTAACTGCCCCCTTTCTAATGCACCCCAGGATGCCATTGGCCTTCTTGGCCACAAGGGCACATTGCTGGCTCATGGTCATCCTCCTGTCCAGCAGGACCCCTAGGTCCCTTTCATCTACACTGCTCTCCAGCAGGTCAGCCCCCAACCTGTACTGGCACATGGGGTTGTTCTTCCCCAGATGCAAAACTCTACACTTACCCTTGTTGAATTTCATTAAGTTTCTCCCTGCCCAACTCTCCAGCCTGTCAAAGGCTCGTTGAATGGCAGCACAGCCTTCTGGTGTGTCAGCCACTCCTCCCAGTTTAGTGTCATCAGCAAACTTGCTGAGGGCACACTCTGTTCCCTCATGCAGGTTGTTGATGAAGATATTGAACAACTCCGGTCCCAGTACCGACCCCTGAGGGACTCCACTAGTCACAGACCTCCAACTAGATTCTGTCCCATTCAAATCTGTTCACACAGTTTTCTTTAAGGAGCTCTCTCTGTTTTTCAGAAATAAATGCAATTAATTAACTGTTCAGTTCCTCCTGACATTGGTTGGATTTCTGTATTTCAGCTTTCTGTATCACTTTAAAGTTACATCAACACATTTTAGCTTTATCCCACATTCCCATTTTTGTCTGTAACGTATGTCTGAGAAAGAGCTATTATTCACTTAGTGAGTATAGTATAGACTCCTACAGTTTCTGAGACAGGAGCTGTTCTTGTAAAGACAAGAAGGCGGGAATCTTCAATAGTTTGAAGCAGAATCTCCTACTAAACTGTTTTCCCTGTTGATGCTCAGTGTTTTAAGAAATCTGTACTCACTTGAGATCAGGAAAAGTTCAGCGTCATGCTGGCCCTGCAAGGCAACATGTACAATGCTGAGTCCGAGAGATAACGGTAGCAGTATGCCTGCGTCTCCCTTCTTCTGCTGATGCAGCTGGTCAGGAAGTGGGTGGGTGGCAAAGGAGGTTAATTTTACTATCTCCAAGCACATGAGAATCATGAGTAAGGCCTGGAAATACCATTTGTCTGACTTGAAGCTCACAGGGTTAATAATGACCAAATGAAAGAAGCGGCTTTCATTTCTTGTTAATTTTTTATTTCTGAGCTTCCAGACTACACACAGGTTATATATTCAGGTTTTTTTCCTCATATGGTAGAATTACAGCAGTAGACTGTTATATAGCAAAGCTTAAATTCTCAGCTAATAATTTTGGAGCAAGAAATTAAAAAAATAACAACTATCATGAAGTTTGCAACAGGGCAATGGGACCTGACAATATGAAGAGGACAGAGCAACAGGCTGCTAACCAAGCTAAAATTTCAAGCAAAGGGGACAAATTGTCACCTCTACATTATGCTACTATCTCTCAGAAAAAAGGGAAAAGTGAAAAGCCATGTTTATCACTCAGAGGAAATTCTGCAAGATCAGAAGAGAAATCTCAGCTTTCATAACAGGTTGCTCTTACAGGCTAGTTCCTAGATGCTCACTCCTGTCCTTTGCCATGAAGTCTTATGCACATGGCTACAGCAGCAGAAAACAGGTCAGACATTATCACCTCCAGGCTGGAGTTACTGAAGCATCAATAGATCTCCTAAGATCTTCTGCACCTGCCTCTCATTGTAGCAGACATAGCAGTGAACAAGCAAGATCTGGACAGGCTGGAGAGTTGGGCAGGGAGAAACTTAATGAAATTCAACAAGGGCAAATGTAGAGTCTTGCATCTGGGGAAGAACAATCCCAGTACAGGTTGGGGGCTGAGCTGCTGGAGAGCAGTGTAGAAGAAATGGACCTGGGGGTCCTGCTGGACAGGAGGATGACCATGAGCCAGCAATGTGCCCTTGTAGCCAAGAAGGCCAATGGCATCCTAGGGTGTATTAGAAAGGGTGTGGTTAGTAGGTCAAGGGAGGTTCTACTCCCCCTCTATTCTGCCTTGGTGAGGCCATATCTGGAGTATTGTGTCCAGTTCTGGGCCCCTCAGTTCAAGAAGGACAGGGAAGTGCTTGAAAGAGTCCAGCGCAGAGCCACAAAGATGATTAAGGGAGTGGAACATCTCCCTTATGAGGAAAGGCTGAGGGAGCTGGGTCTCTCGAGCTTGTAGAAAAGGAGACTGAGGGGTGACCTCATCAATGTTTACAAATATGTTAAGGGCAAGTGTCAGGAGGATGAAACCAGGCTTTTTTCAGTGATGACCAGTGATAGGACAAGGGGCAATGGGTGCAAACTGGAACATAGGAGCTCCCACATAAACATCAGAAAAAACTTCTTTACTGTGAGAGTGACATAGCACTGGAACAGGCTGCCCAGAGAGATTGCGGAGTCTCCTTCTCTAGAGACGTTCAAAACCCACCTGGACACCTTCCTGTGTGATGTGTTCTGGGTGACCCTGCTCTGGCAGGAGGGTTGGACTAGATGATCTTTCGAGGTCCCTTCCAAACCCTAAGATTCTGTGTGATTTTGTGATTCTGTGTGATTCTAACACACCAGCAGCCCTGGGAGGCTATGCCATTCACTTCAGCTGAAGCAGTGAGCAGAGAATAACATCTGCACTTACCATACAGAGCAGAGAAGATGAAGTGGTGCACCTTACTCTCTGCTACCCTAGTTATTGGAGTAATTACTTTTAGCACAACAGAACAGATTACTTTTTAAGTCAGTGAATTCAATTTGGGGTATAATTTGCATGTTATTTTTCTGATGTTTTCTTCCCCATATTTATAAGAAAAATGTATGACAAAACATTATTAATTATCCTAATTTTAAAACTTTTTAATTAATCAATTACTAGAAAGAAAATAGTGGTAAAATTTCTTTTATCTAATGAAAACATCCTTAAAATAGTGCTATCAAGATGGCTAGGGGTTTATTTTAAATTAAACTCTTATACTTTCATTTCTCTCATAGAAACTTTTTTACTGAATGAGGCAAAGATTTCCTTGATTGTGTTAAAAATAAAATAAAATTCATAATGGCAAAATTACTTCTCCGCATACAGAAATGCAGAAAAATCTTATGTAAGTATAGGTATTCTCCTGCAAGGACTGGAAGTATATCCAACAACATACATTTCTGAGAGCTTTGAAGAGGCCACCTCATAAGAATTTTTGATCTGACTGTGATTTGAGTTTGTGTTATGAAAACACAGGTAGACATGCTCCTTAGTCCAAAGATGCATAATGGGATGGTAGTTTGAATATTTAGCTCTCACCTTTATTAAGAGAGAACATACACTTATTGGCTTTGAAATATTAATGTTTGGATTAAATTGTAATTCATATTCTTGTCTCTCCTTCAGGAGGAAGCATATTGCACAAGGATATAGGTTTAGTGATCCTTATTTACTCCTTTTAGTTTACCCTTTTGACTGAGCTGTAGTGGCTGGTGCATTAGGGAGAAGAATCCTGCCTTTACCTGCTAATGGAAGTTGATGTCTTCTCTGTGTGGGATGGTATGTAATCTTCATCTAGTCACAACCCGGGAAGGACCCATTAGGGCTGATAAATTAAATTAGGGATTTCATTCCAGGATCCAAAAAAAAAAAGGTAGTCAAACCCAGTGAATGACATTGATGGCCCCAAAAGTCCATTCCAGGGCTATATCCTATGTATTTGCAAATGAATGCTACAAAGATGGAAAGCACAGAATATATGAGAAATAAAAATAATTGTGGAAAAGAAGCAGCATTCCAAGTTAGAAGTACTGTTCACAGAACGGGTTCATGCTAGCTTTCTGCAGTAAGCCACTAATATCTTGTAAGTGGCTTTCCCTGAGGCATTTGTGAAACCCTTCTATAAAAAGAAAATAGGAAAAATTTCTCTCAAACTGAAGATTATCTAAAACTAATCCTTAACTTGAGATAAATCCTGGTTTTGGAGGGACTTAACATTGCAATTTCCATCTGAATTAGAGGTTGATCAAATTTTTTTTTATAAATCTAAAACCGTGATTCTAAAAACACTTCAAGTTTTAGAGAAGTCCAACAGACTGTTCTAAAACAATATTACACTTACGCTATAGTTATCTTCTTATTTCATGTAGTAATGGCTATAAAAATTACTGGGAAAATACAGTCTATATTCCTACAGAGAAGCTTAAAATTAGAAGAGGAAAGATAAGACTTAATACATATCTTCTCCAATTTGTGTCATAACAACACAAATCGCAAAATAATTGTGTTACAAAAACACACTGTCTTACTGAAGAAGAAAGAATAAAATCTTAAACCTGTAGCTTCTTAAAAACTCAGAAATATAGGCTTCCCAACATCTAAATGGTGGTGGAGCCGTGATCTTTTTTGTTGCATCTGTAATGCAGGCAGTTAGGTTCGCCTTTGGACTGGGTGAGTGTCTTCACATAGTATTTCCCAGACAGCTTCATCCTTCCCAGACCTCCAAAGAGTTTTTATCATCTTTACCCCTTCCCAGCCACTAGTAATCTGTTCTAATGTTGTGAATGAAAACCTCCTGAAGCCTGAGTTTTTCTCATGTTTTCCCAATAATATTTCCTGTGTAGATCATGAGCTCCTCTCTTCATGTGTTTTCTTCAGAGCACTTCATGAGCCACCATCTTTTATGCCATGATATTCTCTGCCAGTCAAATCTCTTAGCTCTTTATTGCTAAGGCAAGTAGTCCCTCTAAAGAACTGAAGCAATGGAATAGAGCTATGGGGCAGGGAAAGAAAATATAAAAGCATTTTCTCAGATATTACTAGCTAGTTGTCTTCATCAAATACGTAAATCACTGAATAGACTGAGCAGTGTCCCCATGTTTGTTTCAATACACTGCAATCTCATTGTGTTCTGTGTATCTACAGTGGTTTTCTACAAAAGTATTTACTTTTAAGTGTGATTAATGGAATTTCAGTCAATTTTAGCAATTCTCAATAGTTATATTTTGTTAATCCTGGGCATTGTGTGAGGACTTCAGCCCTTAATACGTTCACTGAGAAGGTATTTTAAAATTTTACAGTTTGCATTTATGCTGTGAGCCACTATAACTCAGATTATGGACCAATTAAGACTTCTAGAGTTTGTAACCTGCATGTAATAGTCACTTTCTACAAAACTGTCACTTTGCTAGTCCTGTTAATTTTTTTTTGCCAAGAGTTGTTCTTATTACTCTAATAGGATTATAATTTACAACACATTATCTGAATTTTTAAACTACTATGACCCTTGAAAATGTCTGAGTTCATCAACATTGTCAGATCTATTTTGTACCAATTACTGAGTAAGGATGTTGGGGATTGACTAGTTAATTGTGTCATCACTGATATAAAAATTCAATCATAGTGTAAGTGTGGGGGCCTGTGGATTATAAGAATGCAATATGTTTTTTGAACTGGATTCTTAAGGATGCAGCATATCTTTAGTCATTGCTATACGTAATGAGATTTGCGAGTGTAGAGGGGTCTTACAGATATAGCTTGCTATACTTCAAGGTCAGGCCTTTCAGTTTCTCAATTACCAATTTCTTAGGTTCATTAAGATCTTAGGATCTAAATGAGTGATTTAGATGTACACAGTGGCTGGCAGCTTGATCTTTGCAAAGATCTTCACAGAATTTGTTAAAACTTAATCTCCGTATTCACATGGATAGATAATTCTTAAACATAAGACTCTTCACATGAATAACAAATAAAACTGCAGCTGTGTACAGCTTGCTTACAAAAACATTATAAAATAAACTGTGTAGGCACTAATCAGTTACCTCAAATGCACCATCAGGTTTCATGTTGTCGTTCATTGAATTGGCACAATAGGCCTTCTCCAATATTTAGGTTTTCTGGAAGTTTATAAATTTAAAATATTTTAAATGAGAACAAATTTCAATACCTCTTCTGTTTAGTGGTAACAAAAACCAGAAGAACATTTTTAGAGATTTTTAGAGAAGAACTTTAAAGGGTTATAAAATATTTTTAGGAGGTGTTTTTATTAAAAAGGTATACAGATTTTTACAGTGTGTTCCATAGCATAATTTTTTTCCTGGTCAAATAATAAGGTTAAAAGAGTCATCCTTGGGATACCTCTTCTATAGAATCCTGACCTGTATGTCTTTAAGGCAATAAATACACAGAAACATACACTAATAAGACACTTTCTGTGTCACTGTATCTAATGCCATTGAAGGAAGCCATAGATCTTCTTTTGGCTCATATTAAAACTAGGTACATTCACTGTCTCTACTGCTGTATTTTGCAAATAGTTGCAGAAACTTCTGTCTAATCTGCACCCAAAATTTATCCCTGGCTGGTCTTGTGCCAACATGTTTTAAATAATCAAAAAGACCACTAAGCTCTCACTGTACTGGAAAAAATTAAATATGTAAGTATAATGGAACCAGAAATGTTTGTTTCAGTCTTTTCTGCTCTCCACTGTATTAAAAGGAGCACATTTATAGTTTAATATTTCACAGATTATAGATTTAGTAGAAGAAAAAAACGTGAAAGGTGCAACCAGCAATCCAATAAACAGTCCATTTATCATTAAATAACTATTCTTCAGGAGCTCAGCTTGCCACTAGTCTACAAAACACCAGTATTGTTATTCCCTGCCTAGCCACGCTAGAGGTACAATCCCAGAGTAACACAGCTGTGAAGGCCAGTTGACCAGCAGAGTCCAGCACTTGTACCTTTTATTCTTCCAGCTTTTTAGGTCTACATTTCCCTTGTGCCTTGAAGACTGAATGGAGGGTGTTAGTAACCAGCCATACCTCTTTTGGAGACATCACTGAGGGAATTCACACCTACAGTGAGTCCCCCACTCCTGCTCTCCTTAGCTGACTTTCTGGGGGAAAAAAGCAACTCTTGCTCCTCCTGAGAGCCATATTTGTATACTCTAAATCTCCCAGTGCCAAACTCTCCAAGACTGCATGGGACATCATGGAGCTACTTTATCACTGAGAAAATATTTTTGGCTCTTTCTATGTTCTGAACTAAGGTTAAGGTAATAAAGTTAATCTCCAAACTTGTTATTGATGTAGAGTGATATTGTGATTTATGGAGAATCCAAGTACTATGAAAAACATATCTTTCTTCCATATATAATTTGCCTCTGACAGTTCAGTGCCAAATAGGTGCTGACCTCACAGAACAGATATTAGAATAAATAGCTACCAATATTCCATAAAACCAAGCAGAACCCATTTGTGACTGTTTGCTGAAAAGCTTTGCCAAAGGTGGTGTTTGAATTAATAACAGACTGCCAGTTGCTCAAATGTTTCTTAATTTTTTCTAAAATGTAATTATCTTGCTGCAACATAAGTCAGTTGGTAATGAAATTACAATGGATTTTTTTTGCTTAAGGTGACAAGATTTCAGGCAGTAAGAATAATTTTAAAGTTAATTTATACTTCACAACTTTGCAACATGTTTCTAAAGCTTTATCTCAATCACTGCAGACTATGTTTTTCTGTCTCCTTACTGTTCTTTCAGACATACAGGTGAGAATGAAGGACATTTTATGTAGTATTATTATTTATCAAATAAATTTTGAGACTCTACTTCTCAAGAACTACAGAAGCTTCATGCAAAAACTTAAACCTGTTTAAAGGAATGATTAAAATGACTTTATTTTTTTTTTAACCTTTTTGCATGCCACTGTTCACACTCTTGGAAACCAGTAGTGTTAAATGCGGTGGACCAGTTCAACATGAGTAATATGCTGGGCCTTCCACTCTGCAGAAAACCAATGTTTTAAAATTGCCCTTGTGAATGAAACAACTGAAAAATAAATGCCCAGCTTTGCTCTTACAGTTGTACCTTCACTATGAGTTTTTGCTTACTCATCTCTGTCCATGAGCTTCTGTGCTCACCAAATTCTTTAGTGTGGATACAACAGTGTTTTGTCAGAGATATAGTTCATGCCAACCTTTTCCCAGTGCCTGCTTGGGAGCAATGGTTGTATCCTTGTCACAATCACTGAGGACAATTGAAATACTTGGTTCTATGCCAGCATTTGGGGCTATCATGCTGCCCAGGAAACAGTATAAGCAAAGGGCCAGATCGAGACTGCAACAGTCTGTATCTTGCCAAGAAGCATTTATCACAGAATCACAGAATCATTCCGATTGGAAAAGACCTTGAAGATCATCAAGTCCAACCATAACCTATATCCACCAACCATAACTTAGTCTACCTGTCCAGTGCTTAAATCATGTCCCTAAGCACCACATCTATATTTCTCACAGAAACCACTCTCAGCATTTAAAATCTTGAAGTTTACCTGCTAGTTCTCCAGGTATCTAATTCTAGATAACTACACAATAAACAAAAAGGTCACTCTTGAGAGAAAGTAGCCTGAATAAATGTCTAGTTCACACCACCAGGGCTTAGCATAGTTCTTTTGTTTAGGCCAACTAATCTTCATCCAAATTACCACAGTTAGCTGTAGCTTGCTAGTGTTGTGTTTAGGAAAATGGTCATGAAAATTAGTTTCCTGAAGCCCCTTAATTTCCTTTACACTAAAGTAGTAGAAGCAGCTGCTGTATAGCTATTATCTTTTTTGTCCTATTGAAGAAACATCCTGGAGCCAAGATTGGTTCTCTTTGAGAATAAATAATGTTATGCATCACTAACTCACTTAGTAAGCTTTCAACAGTATTATTTCTCTCCTTTTCCAGATGATCCCAAGTATATTGATTAAAGGACAGTGTTGCTTTATAACCACAATGGAAATTCTGGCGCGTTGTCAGATCAGAAAATGATAATGCTAGAAGCATTTCTGAGAGGATACTATGAAAATGAATTGGCATAAGGTCAGACACATTTCTAAAGATGAAAAAGAACATACTAAAGATTTAAAAAAAAAAAAAAGAAAATAAAAAGAAATAACTTCCAAAACTTATCCTTTGCAAAAATTATTTTACATTCTCTGCTTTGGAGGAGCAATTACTTCTACTTAAAAAAGGAAGAAATGTTGATTAGCTTTATTTTCCGGAGGTACACAAAGCACTTTGCAAAGGAGTATTTCAACATTTTCAAAAGTAAAAATGTGAATTTTCCTCATCAAAAAGATCAGAATGTAGAAGCTGAAGGCACAAGTAGTACAAACTTCAAAAAAAAAAGTAAAACTGACTAAAAAATTAATTAAAACCTGGTTTGGTTTGGTGTTTGGTTTTTTTCTTGTTTGTATTTTTTAAAAAAATATTGTTTACATTCATAGAATGATAAGTATGGCACTGAGCTCTCTGTCTGGCTGCTGCAGTATCTTATAACACATCTAGGAAAATGTAGAAATGATGTCACAAGATAAAATAGGGCTGGCACTGGGAAGTCCAGATGGTTCAGTGATCACAAGGCAGTTGTAGAGCAGCAGGTGATCAGAAAAATTGTAAGAGACACCAAATGAGAGGAAAGCAGAAATTTTCAGCTACTACCCTGCCTACTATTTCAGCACAGCAGTTGCAAAAATGGCAGGGGAAATACTCAAGGCACCTCCATAGCCTGGTGACCATGTCTGGGATAAGTGTTTGGGATTCATCCTGAAAAAACAGAGTGAAGTGGAGCACAGAAATGAAAATGTGTGTGCTGAAGACATTCGCAGCTGAAATGAGATTACGGCTTAAGAAAACTGGGGTTAGTCAGCAGGAGGCTCAGAAGTGCCATTTTTAATCAGAAACATTCATTTCAAATACAATTTGCAGCTTTTGCATGGTGAGAAGTGATTCTCACTAAGTGAACTCTCCAGGTTATCCATAAAGTTCAATCAGCTTCTTATGTTGTACACATTTCTAATCAGACATAACACATATCTGACAACTTGAGTTTGACTTCTGGCAACATTTAAGGATAAACTACTGCATTAAAAAAAAAATAAATCTGTTTTATAACAGAATATATATGTAACAAAGAAAAAAAAGTGTATTTCTTCTATGGCCACTCAAAACAATGAGAGAATGTGATTTCAACTTCCTCAAGAAAAAAAAGTTCTATGCAGTCATACTTACTGTGTGAATGTTTGTGGAGGCACATTCCCTTCTTTTGAATCGGTTAGTATATATCAAATATAGAAGAGAAAAAGAAGCCTAAAACTCTTATGTTCATAGAAAGCCAGGTTTTTTTGAAAATAAACAACTTTCACAGAGGAAAGTTCCCCCAAACTCTTCTCTTATTTCTAATTTGACACCAACAAATTCAGTCCTCATGGCTTCATAATATCTAATTCATATAAAATATTAAGTCCTTGCACAAGGCCATCAGACAATACTTGTGAAAAAAGCCAGCAGTGCTACTGCCTTTGTTTCTCTCCTTCACTGCCATTGCTGAACCGAGTGCATACAATATCAAAATCAGAAAGTTAATGAAAAAAAGTAACTGGACATAAAGATAGCATAAAAAGTGCTTTATAGAACACTTACAATAAGAAATTGAACTTCCTTAAGTAATAAAGACTCACCACCTGTGTTAGTGTCATCAGCAAACATCCCATCATGCAGATCATTTGTGAAGATGTTGAACAGTGTGGGGGCCAGTATCGATGCCTGTGGGACGCCGTGTGTGAAAGGCTGCCAGTCTGAGTAAAAACCATTGATTACCACCCTCTGAGTGCAGCCTGTGAGCCAATTTCCTACTCATCTCACCCATTACCTATCCAGTCTCTATCTTGCCAGTTAGTCTAGGAAGGGGCTTTGGGAAAACATGTCAAATATTTTGCTGAAATTCAGATATTTAAAACTGCTTTAACTCTTTCTTCTCAGCCAGTGAACACTGCTGCATCTCCAAGAAACCTCAGAGAATTCTAGAGGTCACTGAAATTTTAACAGAACAAATTAAGGATTTTTTTTTTTTTTTTCCATGTTGTCAATTTCTGACATTACTTCCCATTTGGAATAATTTGCAGAACTGTGAGCATCAAGATTTTTTATACATACCTTGACAGGTCTATGTAGAGAAGCTGTAGAAACACTGAGCTGAGATCAGGATTCTAGCAGTTACGTTCTTGTATAATTTATTTACTTTTTTAAAAATTAACCCATGCTTTACCGTAAATTTAGTTCTAAAGTCCCTTTCAAACATTTGGCATGGGTTGTTCCTAAATAAACTTCTGTGTTTGTAGTCTTCAAATCTATTAGCTTACACTCCACTTGTATAACTACAAATCACAATATGTTATATTGTTTGGCCAGGATCCCCTACAGTTTTGAATTCCTAACCTTTGAGAAATAAATTCAGAATGCATGTCAGGGAATGTTCAGGTTCTTTCCTTGTCGATTATTTAATCTGTAAATTTTCCAATGAAATAGGCTAAACAATAGCTGATTTAATGATATGATTCTGCCTAGCAGTAGACTCTTCAAATACATTTGGTTGTTGTTCATTCTTTATAAATGTTATTTTTCAGTGAAACAACTATCCAAAGGTACATGATAGAATGTATACAAGGTAAACCAAAAGCCAAGTTTTGATATAAATCTGGAGATTAATGAAAATGATATCTACATGAAACTAACTCTTCAGACTTTAAGGATATGAAGATAAAGAAAGAAGAAGCGCATGAAGAAAAAAAAGAAATGGTCTGTAATGTATGTGCAAGTATATTTGTCACCATCCTTTTATGTATCTCCCTGTATGGAAGAGCTACTTATATGTTCATATACCTGTATGTTGACTGAAATTAATTCAGCCTCCCAGTGCTAAGCTATGTGGAACTTTTATAACTATTTGACTTATTACAATCATATGCTTTTTTCCTCCTTTTATGACTTTCCCAATTATGTGATATCATGAAGCAGGGAAAATGGTAACAAAAGTGGTGATGCTATATTTAAATCAAAGCACTCCTTCAGACTCCCTCTTTGCTGCTCTGAAATCTCTGCTCGCAAAACAATCAAGAGAGTAATCTTGATCCAATATACAAAGATTCACAGAATTAAACTGTATAATATTACTGTGATTGAGTGGATGTGGAGGAAAAAAGCTGTAGTCATTCAATTTCAAGCTAGCATCTCACTTTCAATCTAACAAATCATTTGAGCGTAACTGGCTGGATGTGCACTGTACAAGTTTCTCTTACAAGTGATTTCCAGTAATGATGGCACCAAGAAAGCAAGATTAATGGGGAAGTTATCTAATTTAGAAAGTAATCCAAGGCTTTTCACATCACAGGTAGTTAGCTTAGATATAAAATAATATTTTGGGTTTTTTTCTAATTACTTACTTTACATGCTTTGAGCATTAAGCCAGGTTCTTTCCGTTTCTTGAATCTCTGCATTTAATGAAGAAATATGTTTAATACATGAAAATACATATGCTTAATTATGGTTTAGGCATTTTTTCTTGGTGGAAAGTAGATTTTGAGCAAAGCACTTAGGTTCCAACAAAGAAGAGGAGAATTAGCTGTTTAAGAATGGGATCCAGAAAGCAAAAGGGAAAGGGCTGGTCTGCTCAACACACTGAGAAGAGTACCTGTGAAATAGTGGTTTGCAAATGAAGAGTAAAGGCTACAGAAGGACACGTTATTTTCAAAAGGTTCAGGTGAGTACATGCAGACTATGACAGACAGTAGCTACTTGTCTTTTACACCACTAATAGAGGTCTTCTACACTTGGGTTCAAAATTCTCCTTGGTAAGAGAGGTTCAAAGCCATAAAACTTCATAAATGGCAGCAAGGCCAGCCATTCACTGAACTGTTATTATTATGCATAGTTAGATTCCATTTTGCTGTCCTGTGTCAGCACTGAAATTCATGAGGCAAGTGAAAAGAGAGGCTGGGTGTCATAAGTGGATGGCCAGGACATGAACAGCACTGGAAGATTTTCTGGTCCCTCCTCCAAAGTATGTTTCTGTACTTCAAATCAGACATGGTACAGGGTTTCTGTGTTCAGATGGATGCCCAACTAAGAACTTGTAAACCCATCTGACTTCGACTTTTTAAGCCACATAGGTAAAATGCAGCCAGAATATGCAAAAAGCACCCCCTCACATACTTGCTTTGCTTCTGTTCCCTCAAATAACCTACAGCTTCATTTTTACATGAGTCTCCTGGGAGGTAGGTGATGTGCATTTGAATCCCTCCGGCAAAGGAGAGAACTCAATCCAGATTGCCTGTTTCCTAGTTAAATGCTTGAATTGCTGTGGCTACTACCTTCCCCCTCAGGTGCAATTGGAAAGAAAGCAGCCACAACATTTTTGTGAGATCCTGTCAGCCTGTATCAGACCCTGAAGGAGCCTGGCAAAGAAACATCTCTTTTCTAGATCTTCTTCAGGCTTAGACAGGAGGTAATAATCTCCTGGGGCTGGGGAAGCCCTGGGCATGCACTGAAACAAAATTTTAAGAGTTTAGAGAACTTTAAAATCAAACAAGGGAACCAACTGATCTAAACAGCCTTCATGTTTAGACACCAATAAGTGGGATTTTGAGGAGATTTCTTTATTTTAGTTATCTTAGATGTATCTAAGTCCTGCCTAGGTCCTCTACTACATCTAATAGAAAGAACCTGTTGCAGACCGAGTGACGCTGTTGAATACTTGCGCATTGTGATGGTCAGACAACATAGGTTTCTATGATTTGCATATAATTCTGTTCTTGCAAAAATAAATCTCTGCAAAAAAAATATTTGTTCAGAAAATATTTCTATTTTGAAGTAAAATTATTAAAGTGTGGTGATTAAGCTGCTTCTATTAGAAACACAGCTCAGATTAATACAAAAATCTAAAATTGCTCCAAATCAAAGCTTTGGAAAATTTTACTTAAAGTACCTTATTGATCAGACATTTTTGCTACTGTTGCTGTTTCACCACCACCTCAAATTAATTATTGTCATAGAATCATAGAATGCTTTGGGTTGGAAGGGACCTTAAAGATAATCTAGCTCCAACCTCCTGACCATGGGCAGGGACACCTCCCACTAGACCAGGTTGCTCAAAGCTCCATTCAACCTGGCCTTGCACACTTCCAGGGATGAGGCACCCACAACTTCCCTGGGCAACCTGTTCCAGTGTCTGACAGTAATTCACACTATTTTCTTCCTAATGTCTAATCTGAATCTACCCTCTTTCCATTTAAAACACTTCTCCTTTTTCCTGTCACTACACTCCCTGGCAGAGAGTCCCTTAACATCTTTCCTGTATGCCTCCTTTAAGAGCTGGAAAGCTACTATAAGGTCTCCGTGGAGCCTTCTCTTCTCTAGGCTGGAACGTACTCTTCCCATGGGGAGGAATCAAAGAACTACTCCTGAGCTACATTGGTAAGATGTCTTCATCTAGACAGGTTTAGTCAGAGACTAAATAATATTTTTTGAGTTACAGAAAATCATGGAGAACCAGGACAAGAAGTTACATTAGGAGGTTTTTCTCCTGCCTGCCTCAGTTATCAGTGCTACCAGAGCCATCATATTATAATGTATATTCTCACTAGCATATACGCATAACAACTGCAAAAGTGCAGGGTTTAGGTATCTTTGTCATATATTTACAATTTCAGAAAGAATAAGGCAAAAAGACAACCTATTATTCTGTTTTATAACTTAACAAGTGATTTTTTGCTGCAAATATAAGGTTATGAGCAGAAAAGGATTTGAACTTCTGCAGACTTTTAGCAATTTTATTTTTTTCTGTTTAGAAAAATATTGCAAATGATATCGCATCAAAATATATTGTGTAACAATTTCTGATATAAAAATATTCCACTTGGGGGTTTTTAACTTGTACACATAAATGCTTCTAAATATTTACTGGAATTCAAGTGAAGGAAAAATGAAATGAATGGGTTAGGTTTGCGGGGTTTGCTATGAGCAAGCCATTTGGTCAAGCTGCAGAAGTGTGCAGTGTACGTAGCTGGCTAATGGAAATCTCATTTCTGGATAGTCTTGAAGCCTATGAGCAGTATTTCTCAGCTTTGTTTTGGGTTTATCATTATTTCAATCCCTGGGAATAAAAGGACTCTGGGAAATGAACAAAGCTTACCTTTTCCTCGTAAAGATTTATACTTTATTCTTCATTCTTTATTTTCATTACTCAGTGTATGATAGTTCCTCCATTAATGTCTTAGCCATTCTTTTTTCTTACAGTGTGATATAGTAGACATAGATTAAAAAAAACCCAAACCAACAAGCAATCCCAAGCCAGTGTTTTTAATGCTAAGTGCACCTGCTTAATTTTTTACAAATTACAAATAATTATTGGAAATCTATCTTAGAAAATCACATGGTAGTTCTGCTCACATTTGCTTGTTGTTTTTTTTCTAATACCTATCCTCTTTTTCATCAGAATTATCAATCTGCATTATAACTGCAATGCACTGGGAAACTCCAGCTGTCCAAATCAATATTTCCACCCCTCGCATCTAAATCCGAGCTCTCGCTGCTGCTGGGTGGCTGTATCACACCAGAGCCATCACATGCCTCCCTGTTGCTGAGGGCGACACTGCAACAGGGAGAGCTGGTCCCCCTGCATCACATGGCAGGCTCTGACATACCAGGGGTTTAGACAGCCTGTCCATGAATTGCTTAAGCTCACATGTGAAGATCACATGATCTTCCAAGAACTGTAATAGTGCCAGTCAAATATAAAATCATACTTTCTTTGTTACTGTAATAGATGTGCCTAACAACCAAATCAAAGCTCATACATGACTTTTTCTGATAAAAGGAAGGGGCAACCAACTAATCAAAGTTTATTGTCCTACTTTGACTCTATTCATGCTGTGAAGGCATCTCAGATTTAGTTTATCAGCTAATCATATTTTTTAGTATTCACTTCAAAATTACAGATAGCTGAATATCAGTTATTAGGCAACAGCGATTGGGGAACCTCTACTTTATCTGGAGAGTCGCTTCAGGTCATAAGTCGAAATTAATATTTTGATGTTACTTTCCTGTGAACTGGTTACAGGTCCACATTACCATAGTTTACATGACTGTCATAGTTTGCACAGGGAAGGCTTATGATTGGAATAGAAAGAGCATTGCAGGTCAAGCAAGCTGTGAATTGGCAGAAATACAAGACCCAGTTCAAAAGAACTTCTGTCACTACCATGAAAATTACAGTGAGTATCACTGGAAAAAATCTATTTTTCAGATTTACATTCTTACTTTCCACACCAAGGCATAAGTACATAAATAAAAAACAGACACCTGATATATCAATATATATTTACTGTGAGGTGGTTAAAGGTTTTCTAAAAAAATCATGTTTCATTTGTTGATACAGGCTCAGTTGAAACGTTTTATTCAAAACACTTTCAGGTTGACCAACTTTCAGCAAATCTACTGCCACTCTGAGATCCCAGTAATACTTTTGGCATGCGGGTCCCAGGAGATCTGGCTCTCCTTACCTAGGGCAAAAAGAAGTGAGTTTGTCCCAGACTGGGGAGGGTAGGGACTGCTGGTAGCTGGGTTTGTGTTGTTTCAATTAGGACACTAAACATAGATTCCAGAATGCCTGAAACCTGCAGAACACGGAAGCAACCAGTAGTAGTTAATATTTTTTTTGGGGGAGCGAATAATTAATATGTTTAAAGTTCTACTCTCATTTCAAGAAATGCATGCATCTTCTGAATGTGAAATCCTGCTTTTCAATAAATGGTGCTTATCAAATCAGCTGACCTCCTCATCAGATTTAATAACATCTAGTAACCACAAAACAGCTGCTTTTACTCTAGATTATTAAACTGTCTTCAAAATTCCTGGGTTGAAATATCAGTATGGAGTTGAGTCTGCACATAGTAGCAGGTAAGACTAGAATATTTACTATCCAGACTGAAATATTACACTCATTTCACACACTTTAAAAACATGTCTCATCTATTCTTTCTCTAGCTGAAATCCATGGGTTATATATACTCATGCAGTGAGAAGAAATATAGAAAGATAACTTTTCTTTCTTTCTTTCACTTCAAGACAAATATGGGAAAATGTTAACTAGTTGCAGAGTCTCTGAATAATCCTAGATTTGGAAAACAAATGAACAAACAAACACAAAGCACCAATTAAAGTCATTGCTGTCTCCAAAAGACAGAAACTAGGGGTTAAATTTACTTCTTTTTAATCATTCCTGCTGCATGCTAGGGCACATGAAAGCCATTTCTCTCTTATTATATTTACAATTCACTCAGCAAGCTTCCAATAAAAAAGATCAAAATGTAGGAAGAAAATCCACTGTCCATAATTAACCATGCATAAAGAAGTTTGCATTAGCAAACATCCAGGTTTAGTTTAGAGTTCTTTCATATTTGATTTTATAGAAGTTGTTCCATTCCTTATCAAGATCTTCTGTTGATAAGGAAGTGAGTTTAATATTTTCCAAACCTCTTGGACTGCAGCTTTTATAAGCCAGTTAAAAAAATTACTTTGGTTCCAGGTGAGGCAGGAGAAAAGGCAGGTTCTTAATTGTCTTTCAATAGGATATTCACTTCTCATTCTACATAATTATATTGCCAATATCAGCTGTGGGGAAATAAGCAGTAAAATCCATGGAAGACTAAGATGAATGGTGAAAAACCTAAAACACTAGAGGAGCTGAGACTTATTCTCTGATACCATTCAGTCTCCTTCACGATTCAAATCTGTAGAATTTTTGCTTAGGGAATTTGCTTATCTTTTATTGTAGGGTTTTTGTAGATACTATAATGATGGCGTGTGAGCAGTCATAGATAAACACAGTTATCACAGTGAATAGTAGGAGCTGGACTTACTGAAGGAACCTGGATTTTGGCTCCCCATGATTGCAAAAAGCTGGAGTACACAGTTAGTGTTTTAAGGTAGAACTTTTTAAGACATTGTAGAAAAGACTTATTAAGGAATTTGGTTACTTGAATATGCTGTGCAAGTTCCACGTCTTATGAGTAGACCTAGAAGAACAATTTGTTCAACTGACAAGTATTTTGTTTTGTGTTTACTGTAGTTATCTGTACTTCCCTCTTGCCTTGATGGATCATAGGGGAAGGTACAGCCATGGATGTACCTAGATCCTGTCTAAACCTGACTGGGAAATAATGATTAAATGCTTATACCCTACAGCTCATAGACTTTTAGTAAAGGTATTTAACTAAGAAATGGGACTCTCAAGTCTTAGTTTAATTATTTCAAATGAGGACATTAACCTGTATTTATTACCTCTCACGGTCCCGTGATCATTATCCCTTTTGATAGCAGTTACATATGTAGTTTAAGAAACTGGGAAACTAACTTTATAATATGAATAAGAAAGAACAGCATTTTAATCCTTATCCACCATAGGGAAGGCAAGTGTGATAATTGTAACGCTATTGCTTATTATATATAGAAAAAGGAAGATACTCTCTTATTCATTAGAAGACCCCCCCAAAAATTAATAATAAAAAAATCCCCCAAACAGTGGATGTCATTCCATTCTGGAATCCTGAAATGTGCTGCAAATCTGGAAATACTATTGGTGGAGCCAAAGTATTGATACAGTCTTGAATCTGTTAGGACCTTCCTGTTCTTGTAAGCTTGTAGAAAATTGTGTACAAGGAAAAAAGAGAAAGATGAAAGGCTGAGAAAAATATGGTCTTTGATGAAGGTGAAAATGGGTATGTATGACATATCTTACTACTTGACATGGTTGCTTCATGGAGCAAAAGATAGAGCAAAAAAGAGCAACTGATAGCTCAGGTTATAGATGCTCTTTTATTTTGTTCAGCTGTTCATTCTAAGAAATATTATCTCAAACATCTGCAATAAAATACAAATATAATTTATAAAGGTACAAATTTACAAAATGTATTTTCACTTATGTTATTTTAATTAAAATATGCTCAGCTGTGAAATGTCTGGATGTTTTGCTTTTAACTCCAGCAGCACAAATATTTGACCCTAATTTTCTCTCTATTCCTTTTATTTGTTGCTGTTGTATTAATTTTGAGTCGTATCTGCTGTGATCTGTCTCACTTCATGATGAATCTAAGATTCTGTATAAGCAAGAGAAAGGCAAAGCCTTGAGGCTTCTTATTTCAACCTGTGGTCATTATATAAATGAGCCAGAAGCCAGAAATGTTTCGTCCTGCCCCACAGCGTAAGAAAATCTCTAATGATTGTTGATAGAGACAGATTTAATTACAGCACAGCTTCATAAAAGCCTGGGCACATGAGCATGGAGTGGACATGAAGTGTTGTCAAGGTCTGTTTGGCAATGTTTCAACTGCCAAGGGCAAGGCTGGAGATCAAAGGGAAGAGTCAAAACTCCTAATCTCTGTATGAAAGGCTCAAGTAGCCCAGGCTTGCTGGCAGACCCTGATCAGATTATTATTCATTATTACATTTTCTATTTCTACTTATAGAAGCAAAGTGAGACTTGCTTATGAATGTTTTAAAAGGAAAGACAAAGAAATTCTCAAAAAAATCCTATAGCCAGGGGATGAAAGAACCTTTTCCGCTAAACTCTAACTCATTTGAACATTGTTAGTTCAAATTTTGGAGTAAAGCTTAAGTCTCTTGAGAATATAAAATTCCATCAGATTTTGTTTGTTTGTTTGCTCCAAGTCCTGATGGACCCAAGGAAAATATTCCTCGTTGACTCTGGTGGATTACCTTGATAGTCGAGTTTTGGAGTAGAAAAACAGGTGTTTCCTTCAATTTCAGCATAAGCTAGCAGCAACCTATAGATAACAGCCTGCTGAGCTATTTTTTGTGTAAGCCCATGGACTTCATTGGAAGGCATGCATTTTGTTTAGGGACAGGGAAGATAAAGTAACTGCTTGCTTCTAGACAATGAGGAGAACAATACTCTCTTCTCCCCATCAAAAAAGAAGAACGGAGAAGGAATGCACATCTAGTTAACCCGTACATTCCTCTCTCTTGAGAGTCAAAAAAAGTCTTCAGAATGAGAAGGTGAATCACAGAATCACGGAATTACAGAATCACTGCATTGTCAGAGTTGCAAGGGACCTCTAGAGATCATCTAGTCAACTGCCCTGCTAAAGTAGGATAGCCTAGAGCCCATTACCAGGACTGCATCCAGGTGGGACTTGAAAAAGTTGAGAGAAGGGGAATCCACAAGCTCCTTGGGCAGCCTGTTCCAGTGCTTGGACAGCATCACCGTAAAGAAGTTCTTCCTCAAATGGAACTTCCTATGTTCCAGCTTGTGCCCATTGCCCCTTGTCCTGTCACTGGGATCTGCTGAAAAGAGTCTTGCTCCATCCTCCCTGCACCCACCCTTTAGACACTTACAGGCATTAATAAGGTCTCCTCTCAGCCTTCTCTTCTCCAGGCTAAACAGTCCCAGCTCTCTCAGCTTTTCCTCAAAAGGGAGATGCTCCAATGCCCCAGTCATCCTTGTTGCCCTCAGCTGTACTCTCTAGTAGTTCCCTGTCTCTCTTGAACTGGAGAGCCCAGAACTGGACACAGTATTCCCTATGTGGCCTCACCGGGACAGTGTAGAGGGGGAGAATGACCTCTCTCGACCTACTGGCCACACTCTTCCTTATGCACCCCAGGATTCCATTTGCCTTCTTGGCAGCAAAGGCATATTGCTGGGTCATGGATAATTTACTATCTACCAGGACCCCCAGCCCCTTCTCCTTGTTAGGTCCGCCCCTAACGTATATTGGTGCATGGAATTCTTCCCCCCTCAGGTGCAAGACCCTACACTTCCCCTTTTTGAGCCTCATTATGTTCCTCTCTGCCCAGCTCTCCAGGCCATGCAGGTCATGCTGGATGGCAACACAGCTCTCTGGAGTCTGGCTACCCCTCCCAGTTTTCTATCATCAGTGAACTTGCTGAGGATACTCTCTGTCCCCTCATCCAGGTCATTGATTAATATGTTGAACAAGACTGGACCAAGTATTTACCCCTCGGGGACACCACTGGCTGCAAGCTTCCAAATAGACCTTGCTCCATTACTCACAACCCTCTGAGTTCTGTCACACAGCCAGCCCTCAATCCACATCACTGTTCACTCATCCAGGCCACACTCCCTCAGTTTCCTAGTGGGGATGTTATGAGAGACAGTGTCAAAAGCCTTGCTGAAGTCAAGGCAGATGACATCTGCTGTGCTCCCCTCATCCAGCCATCCAGCTATGTCATCAGAGAAGGCTAACAGACTGGTCAAGTATACTTTACCCTTGGTAAATCCATGTTGATCACTCCCAATAACTTCATGTTCTTCAGTGTGTTTAGAGATGAGTTGCTCCATCACCTTCCCAGGGACAGTGGTGAGGCTAACTGGCCTGTAGTTCCCTGGGTCCTCCTTCTTGCCCTTTTTGAAGACTGGATATATGAAGGATATGGATATATGGATATATGGATATACTAAGTTCTCTGAAGGCATTCTTTGTTTCAGATAACTAATCAGATAAGAAAGTATTACTGTGAGAAGACAGAATAACATTTTATTGTACACTGGCTGTACTAACAAGATGTATCTGATACTTCTTGTGTCTTTTAGTAATTTCAACACTGATGCATTTGTTTTCTTCTGAGCATATGAGTAAAATTATGTGACCATTAAATGATCTTATTCTTAATACCGAAAGCTTTTCAATAATCCCTTATTATCAACTTTCCAGATGTTCATATCATCTTAAAATCTAAAGTAGAGGAACTAAATTTTGAAATTAGATTTGGAAATTAATCATGATATTTCAAGACAACACACTCATCTCATAAAATAGGCTCTGGTTCTATTTCCATGAAGCCAGTGGGAATCATGTGAGTTCAGTGGAAGGGGGACAGAACCAAAAGATATCCTGTTTCCCTGGGAATACTTCAGAATGTAGATTTCCTAACTTATTTTCTATATCACCATAGGGATTTGACTGTTTTTTTTTTCACATAACTGCATTTACTGTAATAGGCACATCATATTTACTTTTACTTCACTGGTTCTCTCATCTACCAAAGGAGGAGATGGGATAGGAAATTGCTGAGGAAATCCACTGGAGCTGAGAAGAGGGATTCCCTGTAGTCATTCAGTTCAACTTTCCCAGGATTACAAGGGCAGTATATCCATGTCTGCTCTTGTTCCTGCCCTTCCCTGTATCCTTTACCACTCCTTACCATAGCATAAGCAACCTCATCCTGCCCCCTCCTTTCTGAAGTAGTGAAATTCTATTTTGCCCACTCTGTTGAGAAGCTTTGAGAAAACTCAGTGTCAGAAATTGCTATGTGATAGCAGCTACTGCTGCCAGAATTCTAATGTAGTAATCACCTTCTGTTTAAATGTTTTAAATGTCTTCCTTGTTATTTGGCTTTACAATATACAAAGTTTCTAGCAACATATATTTGGAGCCTTCAAGACAGAACTGAAAACCTGACTCCTGGTCTGTAGTTGGAACTTGGTAATCAGGTGACAAATGTCCTTTGACAGATGCATATGCACACTCCAGACCAGATTATAAATTAGTCTCCAGAAAGGATTTTTTCATGGTTATGTCTGAGCCGTTCAGGCTGTACACAGAGACCTCAGATAAATAGTTTATATTAGCCAAGAATTAAGAGTAAATCTTGTGATATAATTGAATTTCATTTTCACTCTCTGAAAATCTCTTCCTAAAAGAGGCATTTTAAAATATCCTAGAAGGTGTGAATCGTGCTTACAAACAAAAAAAACCCAAACCAGACAGTCTGCATGTATTTACCATGAGTTCTTTTTTACTGTTTAGAGCATGTTTCATGATGATTTTTCATACAACTGGTCACCAGTTGCAGAAGCAGGCTGTTTCTCATGTATAGTATGAAGTCTCTCCATTGTCCGGAATAAAAAACAAATGACTTCTAGGCTGAACAATTGTGTCCTGCTGTTTGGTCTCACTCCTAAGGCTGTGTCACTGGATGATGAGTGCAGCAGCAGAACTTTGAAGAATAGTGTTCAGCTATGAAGATTAGCAAGAATATAAAAACATTTCCATGTTTACTTAAAATACAAATACTTGCATTGACAAAGATTAAACAGTAAGATACTGATTGAAAAGTTTTAGTTCTGTATCTTCCAAATACAGTTCTACATGATATGAATTTTATGTTATTCATTCTCCTGAGATTACTAAATGTTCAACCTCCCTTTACGCCTCTACAATGTAAGTACTTCAAAAGAGTACAGAAGAACAAATGACAGAACTTAAACTGTGGTTCCTCAGATTAATGTTGAACATCATGTGAATGTCCATACTCCAGACGAAGAATTATTAAGATGACCTTAGGAGAAGACTAACAAAAATCTGCTAATGAATGATATTTTTCTGTGGACATACTTTCTGAGAATGATTAACTCATTGTGTTGCAGGGGAAATGAAAGAAGAAATATGAGGAGAAACCAGGATGACAGAAATACTTGGCTCAAACTACTCAGAACAAATATTTTATGTCTGTCTTATGACTTCAAATGGTGGAAAGCAGTAATAAGCACCTTTGAAATGCAGATGGGCTGTAAAAAGAGAGGGTTACTATAAAAATATTTGGTAGTATAATTTACAGCATATACTGTAAATACATGTTCAGTTTGTCATAGTATTTAAAGATACATATACTTTTGGCATTAAATTACACTATTCATACTTTTAAAAAATAGTCTTCTATATGAAATTGTTTACTTACTGAAGAAAAAACAGAACCACCAATGTGGGGGAAACCATCTCAAAACAAAAGCTCTTTAATTTCTTCTGCAATGAGGTAGATGGGCCCGGTTTTACATGACTGCAACATCCACTGAGGTATTTAAATCTAACCTTGAATAAAACAGCATAGAGGACCACTCTAGGCGTGATTTATCTTGGGTTCAAACTTGGCAGAGGCACTTTTGGCAGTGCACCCATGCTGCAGCTGAGCACAGTGTGGGAGGGATATTAGTTCTGCTTCCTGGGAGGTTTTCAGTATGTGCAGATTTTTGTTTCCCCAGTTAGTTAGCTAGCCATTCAGTAGTGACTTAACAATTTGGGATGGCGAGAGAGAAAAATTAGAGGTATCTAACAATTTATTTTTATTGCACACATGATGCCTGAAGTATCTGGGACTCAGGATGGGAATTCAGTGCTAAGAAACTTGACCTTGTTGTTGCTCAGTTGGGGAGCATGGTCCTCAAATCCCCAGCTGCACAGTGCAGGTTTAGGATGAGTACTCCAGAGCATTCATACCAAAAACTCCTCATGGGCTACTAATTAGAAGAATTATCTACTAGGTGGAAGAGGAAGCTTGACACACTGTCTCTCACTTCCTGAGAAAGTGGCCCAACTTGGCTCCTGAACCACAAGGTAGATACAGTTACCATATGTTTTCCATCAGGCTTCTTTCCCGGCAAATGAGATCTCAAGTGGCTAAAGGTTCCTACTGCCAACAGTGTTTTCTTCAGGGTAAAAAGGGAGTACCCATCTTAGCAAGATGTCTGCCTATAGTGAACTTCACAGGTTTTATATTTCCTCATCTAGTGTATATAAGTTGTTCAGGCTACTAGTTCAGTAGTAGGCCAGCCACTGAAACTGTAAGGAAAATAGTGCTTAACTGAAGCAACCTAACTGGGAGGGTGCTTTAGCGATATTATCAGATTTATCATTCTATACATCCATAATTCATTAGAATACAGTGAGGTATGGAACAGATATGAGAACAAGATCTGGATACACTACAGGGAAAAAACCTCATGCTTTTTCTGCTATTGTTATATCAGTTCTCCAAATGGAGTAAGCTGTGCTGTTGAAAACCTGTTTAAACCATGGTTGCCCAGGGACCTATTCCCTGCCAAAAAGAAGTTATAACAACTAACTTTTTTTCCTGCCACACCTTGTGTCATAAATAAATTTTACCTTGTGCAACCTGTTCTAGTGTGAGGTGTCCCAGATCATAGCAGGGAGGTTGGAACCTGATGATCTTAAGATCCCTTCCAACCTTAACTATTCTATGATTCTATGATTCTATAAACACAGCTTGAGACAATACAAGCCATTGGTATCAAGTAGTACATTCTTTGATATTCTATGTACAAGCACAGCTGCAACTTGTCAAGAGCTGTAGACATGTTAAGATGCTGAAAATTATATTAAATTAGAAATGCCTAACAGTAGAAGAATTTAATTATTTTGGCAGGCAAATTTCCCGAACGTGTAGCTTCCTGCACCAATACTGTATTGTAATTAGTCCCAATTATCTTTTGTACCTTTAACCCACATGTTAAGCCATAGATCTGTGTAAATTATTTGAGGAAGTCACTTAATAGATATTTGCCATGGAAAGTGAGTGCCACAGGAATATTCCACTGTATTTAGGGCATTTTCTGAAAGGAAAAACTAACAAAGTCAGAGAAAAAGCAGTCACAGTGACACGCTGGCACTGAACAACTGTAGTAGACTCCTGACTCCTGTAGAGTCATTAATTAAACAATTCAACAAGTCCAGGATTATGAAGAAGAATTCAGACGGTTAAGTTAAACCAGATTCTGAAATCACTGAGCTGCCTGTTGCAGCCTGCCTCTAGCCTGCCATACTGTGTGTTGCTGTTCCCCTGTGTTCTAGAAACTGGACTTTGAGGAGTTCTGGTCCATGCCAGGATGGCATTGCCCTGGCCTGAACTTTTTTGTTTCTATACCTGAGTGGGCTAGAAAAACTTAATTCCTGTTATTTTGGTTCGTGTTCTTGCACCAAAACACAGAAGAGTAAGAACCCGAAAGCTTTGAAAAACTGGTGCTGAATTAAAAAATGGCAAAGTGAAATACAGTAGATACTTATCTGGAAGCAAAGTAGATACCTTTGTACAACTTAGCCAACAGTGCCTGCATACTCAGTTTTCATGTAGATATGAAAATAGTTTGCTCTCAGAACTGCTTCATGATATAAATACTGCCCTGCAGCAATTTTGAAAAGGACTACAAATCAGAAATGGAAAATTAAACCAAAACACTAAACCAACAGCAATTAGCATAACTTTCCCAAACTTTCACTAAAACTGAATAAAATGCCTGCAGTGGTTTAGTGGCGTTCTCTGTAATGAAAAGTTTAATGAGTATGCTCGTATGTGTCAAGTATTCATCACAAATCTTGATCCACCTACAAGTAAAGTCCTGGTAGTTCTAAGAACTCTGTAGAAAATATCTGGATGAGGTCTCATGAATGTCCGTTCAAAGGATTATTCAAAAAACTAGTTAGATTTTCTGGATTCTTCAGTGCAAACCAAACTGAAGTTCATGTGGATGAATTCCAACTTGCTGAGGAGAGAAAAATTCAGGCAATCTTTAAACATGTAGAGGAAAACTGGCTGGCAGTTTTTAAAATTATACGTACCTACTTGCATACATACATGCATGAACAAAGCCCTGGAAACACTAGAAGACCTATTATTAGAGCTAACTAAGAGCAAATTATGGCCTATTCCTTGCCAGGCCACTCCACTTCCATAGCTTTCAAATGACATCCACTTCGGTACAAACTTTAAGAAAATCAGAACTGCAGATATTTCAAAACATTTTACATGTCTTGAAATTGCTTCTTTCTGCAAGTTGCCAAAGGGCTGCCACAGAACTCATTGAGGGGTAATACACAATTTGGCATGAGTCACAGAAACATAATAAAGGAATAAACATTTCACAGATGAATGATGACAATGTTTATTCTGTTCTCATTCAAAATGCTCATACACACTTCTATTTTATGTAAGATGAAATTAAAATGGCATCTACACATGAATATTGACAATGGTTAGCATATATAAAGGAGTGTAAGGCAACTAAAATCCAATGGGCTAAACTGTTTTGGATTCTGATTTCATGTATCCAAGTCAGGCTAAGACACTTTTAAATTAGAAGCAAATGTTGTCTTGGTGCATAAGCACCTCTGCCTCAGAAGAACTGCAGCACATGTGTGATCCACAGGCCACAAGCAAAACATTTGTACTGGTAAAGTCTGCAAGAACCTGAATAGATTGAGGAATAGACAAGTAATTTTTGTAATAGAAAAAGCAGAAGTTAAAAGTCTAAAGTATCGTGCTGAGACAGCTAAAACAATCAGGAAATGATCCTAATCATGTCTCTGTTCAGGCAGTGTACAGTGATCATTAAGTTTATTCTCATACAAGTTCATAAAGATGAAATTACAGTGTTTGTTTTTTTCCCCTGAAGATACCAATATCTTATTATCCTCCTTTTTTGTTTTGTGGTTTGTTTCTTGGTTTTTTTTTCCCCTCAGAATTTTCAATATAATTGTTGTAAGTATTTTGTATTTTATGTTTATGTGGGGTTCAGTGAATGTAATTCTTGGCTTTTTTGGCATGAGAGCAATAAGAAAAAGCTTATGCAAATCCTAACTTTTTGTTTGTTTGGTTAGTTGTTTTTTTTGGTTTTTTTGTTTTTTTTCTTATAGAGCATGGCCTAAAGCCATCTTGTACAGGAAGTTGAAGCTTGGATGTTGGAAGCAAAATTAGGGAAACTGGAGTTGAAATACAAGTGATACACACAACTTTTCCTCACTTATATATTCAGTGCATCACACAATGATGGTGCCCTTGGCAAATGTCTGAAGAATTTTTCAATTAAAACACTGATCCTTGTGGGCTGTTACCATTGTGGTAGTAGAGGTGCAGCACAGCAAATTTAAGGTGATTCTGTGGTTTCTGAGGGATCAGGATGAGTTAAAGATATCTGCTAATGTATGCCACTTGTATTGGTGGTCAAGTGACCCATGCAGTGACTGTTGCTCACTGAGCAGGACCTGAAAAATGGCGTATTGGAATAGCTCTCCTCGATGAATAGCTAAATTAGTAGTCACCAAGGGCAGGAATCATGTCACCCAATGTACACAATACATCTCCCCTAGTCATCCATACCCCATTCTAATCAATGGAGAAGAAACTGGGGCATCTCAGGAATTTAGTCCTGAGGTCAAGGGACTTACACAGCAAAACTGTCTGTTTCTCTCATTTGCTTAGAAAAGAACAAATCAGCAGTCAGTGTCTATGCTGCAGCCAACTATATTCAGAGGTCAAGCATTTGCCTTTCTTGGGTCTATAGCTGTCACCAGGCTCCATCGTTACCTTTTGTTAGGCATAAAACTCTACTTGGAGCTCATATATTATTTTAGCCAAAGTACAAAAGGAGCTTCTTAGTTTTACAGTAGAGGAATATGCTCCTGAAAGCCATATTAGGGTCAGGGCTTTTATGACAGGAAGGTGGTGGAAAAATGTCATGACTTGCAATATGTTTCTGGGAAAACTAAAAACAAATTTGAAATTAAAAACA
The DNA here is from genome assembly GCF_020740795.1 of Apus apus. Classification (NCBI taxonomy): domain Eukaryota; kingdom Metazoa; phylum Chordata; class Aves; order Apodiformes; family Apodidae; genus Apus; species Apus apus. The sequence goes on from NC_067282.1 coordinate 162,660,754, forward strand.
ACATAATACTTATTTTAATGTTAAGTGTGTTAATTATGTAAGCACAATATTTGTTGTATATATATGTAATATTTCTGCATATCAGTGCAAACCAGTTATGAATTAGGACTGTTTATACACCCATATGTGGAATTATTTTCATTACAAAAATAATACAATCAACAAATGTTTGAAAATCACAAACAAATACCTAGCCCAAAAATGCAATTAATTTTAAGATATGTTTTCTATTTTAATATCTGTGTTTCAGCTTTTTTGGTCCTTTAGGACACACAGCTCATCTTTTCAAGCTTTTCTGTAGCTGAAAAGCTGGAAAAATTATATGGTATTTTGGGCAAGCCTGAAAGTTTCTATAAACCTTAGTCTTTTATATGCAAAACTGGGAAAAAAATTGTTATTTATTTATCATTTATCTAATTCTAAAACATGCTGCTTATGCCTGGGACTGTCTTTTCCTATGACATACATATTGACAGTGCCTAATTAAAGACAGCTTCAATTTCAGCTGCAATTGTTAGAAATGTTTGTAACACAAACATAAAATTGGAGTATTTCGAAGACTTAAAATATAATGTACACTCTTCAAAAATATGCAAAAAAAAGTTTACTGGATTACTCAATTAATTACATGTATGTGCACACTTCACAGCTTTTGAACAAAAAAATAAAAGTAAATATTTTTCAGACATTTCATTTCTTTGAAAAAAAATCTGTATTGAATCAAAGTAATTCATGCCTGAATTGCTTTATATGATTTACCTTCTTCTAATAACTACAAGAATAGAATGAAAGGGAGATCAAAGACCATATTCACTACTACATGCTGTCTCTTTCCCATCATTTCCTGTAGTAATAAGCAGTTTAGTGTTGTGACGAATCTGGGCCTCAAATCCTTTTCCCTGTGTAATTTCAAATGATGTCTCCTATGTCATACAGAAAACTTAATGAGCACTTCAATAGTTTAATATAATGAATGAGCACAATTATATACCATTGTGAAACCATATTTAAGATGGATGTGATTATTCTGGATTTTACAGAGAAGGGACTTCTTTTTTTTAAGGATTGACAGATTATGAACTTAGAGCATTCCTTCAAGAAATGGCAGCATGTCCACACAGATACAGTAAATCAAGATTTGAATTTGCACATTACTGATATTTTTTACAAGTATGAACCCCTTAGAATTCAATAAAAGGCTTTTTCTTTGCTTTGTTTTATAAAAAAAGAGGATGGGTTTAAAATACCCAGTTTTAATGTTAAGCGAGTGATGTATTCCAGAATGAAATCATATGTGTACTAGCCATTCAGTATGGCTGAAATGCTGGCTTTCTGTGAAAGAGAGGCATCAGTACCAACTGATATAAATCTATAGGCAAGGACAATTTGATTTTTAGTTAGTTAAAGTTAAGAGGAAAGTCACATGCACTTGGTGTCATATGTAGCTTGTTAAGGGACACATCCTCTTCAGAATACTTAATGATTAATCAGAGAAATAAACTAGAGAAGAAAGGTAGTTGTGCCAGAATTAGTGCTTTTACAATAATAAAATATCAGGTACATCTCTACAAAACACTCTATAGGTTTATTATTACAGAATAAGCAAGTACAGATTTTAAAAGGATCTATCCATCTATCTACAACATAGTAGTGATCTCTATAGTTATTGGGGAATAAATGTGGAGAAATGGCACATGTAACAGATAGGAAGTAGATAAATTATGCATTCCTAAGCTTGTCTTTGCCAAAAGAATGCTTGCTAGGGATAACTTATTTTTCCCATGACTTCTCAATATGCTATTAAAAGAAAATAAAACAGATGGATTTAAATTTTAAAGGGACATGATTTTCACAGGATAATTTCTCATAGCATTTTAATAATCAGAATCCTTAAAAATAAACTAGAAATACTGGGACTGCAGAAGCCTGGTAACTTTTAGAAAATGAGGTCTTCACAAGAATCATTAAAAACCAGCAGCAACATGCTGCCTTAATCTGAAAGGTATTTCATTACTGACAAGGCCATTTAAGATTCTTCAAAAATTCAGTTGTACTTGAATATATTTTCAGAGACCAACTTGGGCACCATCTCCATGCTCACTGGAGACAGCAGCCTTTCTCTGTCTTGGGCAGGTTGCAGGCTTGAGTAAAGTGAAAGATGAGAGGATAAAATGATGTTTCTCTTCAGTAATTCAGTTAATCAGTGTATGAAAATCACTGGCATCATGTAAGTTGGAATGCAGAAATGACAGCATGCAGAGAAACAGAATGGAGTTAGCAGAGACTGAACATCAGATCTTAAAGAAACAGTGAATAATCAGGGAAGCTTGTGACCCATGTTATGGTCAGGAGGAGAGCAATAATTACAAGGACTGTAATCAAAGTATCAGAGTCTTCAGGTCACAGAAAGACCCACTTCCTACATTTTTCACTTCATAAGAATCAAGCTTAATGTCAGCCCTGTCTCTGCAGTACTTAGTGGAAAGAGATGTATTTCAGTGTCTGAAATGATTTTCCAGTGTCCCAGCCTTGCGGCTGCAATTCAATTCAGTCCCAGAGAAAGACAAACCCAAAACCTCAAATGCAAAAATACTCCTAACAGAATAAACAAGTAAAGAAAAAGAAGCAAAGTGAACACCCACAAACTACCATTAGGCAGAAAAGTGTTCCGCAGGGGAAAAAAAAAAAAAAAAAAAGGGTATTTCTATACCACACAAGTCAGAGTGCAAAGTACTCCAGGATGGCTGAGACACCTCCAGAGAATCTGCATGTTTCATTGTGCTAGTGTGATGCTGCTAACAAACCTGGACTTTCAGTATGGGTAATTACACTGTGCTCCTCATCTTTTCAAAGGACATACCTGAACTTTGGATTGCTAGACATATTTGAAAGAGGAGCTAACACAAACTCAAGAAGATCCGTACAGACCTAAGGGCTATTTCAGTACCCTCTCTCCAATAGCAGCCAAAAGTGGGTAGCAAGTGAAGGGTGAAAGGACCCAGGAAACATATACTTCCCTAGAAGAATGTGGCAGTCTCAGGCATCTTCCCAGCTGCTGGTCTTCATCTCTGGCCTCTGTTTTGGCTGTGCTACCTGCCTCTCCCTCCTCCTGATGGTTCCCACACAGCTGCTTCCAAAATAACGAACCACAGCAATTTAGAGTCTGTCATATTAAGGTAAACCACCACCAGTTTCAGTTCTCTATAATATGTTAGATTGTCTTTTGTGGCAATTCAAGAGCAGCTGCCTGAGCAGCTTAATGGCCTCTGCCCCACTGACCGCTGCAATGGACCCGTACCCATGCCTTAGGGTTAACTGGCAACGTGCAGTGGTTTGCACATGTCCTAGTGTGGAGTTCTTGGCTTTTTTAGGAGAAGCAAGTATGCTGTTAGCCAAGGGTAGTATTAATACGATGACTAAAGAAAAATCCCAACACTCATAACAGCACTGATTTGATACATCATTTTTGATGAAAAGTTTAGTAGTTGGTAATGTAATTGTGGTAGCTCAGAAATTGCAATTCTCTGGGACAGACATAAGAATTAATATTTTATCAGCTATAAGCTGGCAAGAAGCAGAAATATTGCTGCCAGTCACAGCTATTAACTTTGCTTCACAATAAGGTGTTGTTGTTATTGGTTTTAGTATACACTGCAGTGAAAGGGACTATTTACTGTATGCAGTGGTGCCATATCATTTAAAAAGGATTAAAATTATTAGCAAGAATAAAGACTCCGTTAAGGTTTTATAAAACAATTCAATATCAAAATTCCACATTCCTTTGCCTTGAAAGAAAAAGTAGAATCTTTAAAACAACCAGCAACATCAGACTTCCCTTTACTTCAATTTGGATAAACTATATATAATTTTATTTTCTCTTTTTGTTATCTTTAAAGTGTGATGTGTTTTATAGACTTGATTGTTTCTGAACTATAGTAGTAAACATATTTCACATAAGCATATAACACAAAAAGATACAGCAGAAGTATAAATACAAATGTTGACCATTTCTCAATGAATTGTCCATTAAAATGTAGTTTCCTTTATTTCTCACTAAAATATACATATGGAAAAGTAATATGTTGGTACTTACATATTTTATCTATGTAATAAAAGGTATTTGGTAACACCATGAGACGTACTGAAAAATACAGACAGAGTAACAGCATATGTAAAAACAGCAACCAGAATTTAATTGTATGCTTAAATGTGATCTTCTACTGAAGATCTTTGAAGATTAGTAAACCACTCAAAACTTTAAGGTCTATAATGAATTGCAAATTAGTATTTGATGTGTGAAATGGTATATGATCGCTGTATTCTGTTAGGAGCATAAATGGGATGTATAAATAATTATATTTTGAACAGCACATAAAATCAGTCTCTGTCTGCCTCAAAAATCGGAGCCAAGAGTGAAAAGGAATTACAGGCAAGTTTATTCTTGTATCTTCTTGAGCCTTCTATTCCTTTTACATCTATTATTATGTCTTTTCTCATGAAATGCTAAGAAACATTTCTTGTTTTAGCTGTACTTTAGCAGAAAACCAGAAAGTTTGTCTTCAAATTTCCAAAGTTTTTGAGTCTAAGAATGGTCTTTTGACACTTCAGTGCAACATAAAAAGGAAGCAAGTACTAGTTTAAAATATCAAGTATAGTATAAATATTGAAATAATGTATTTATGAGGTGTAATGTTATACTGTGATCATATAGGCATTAGATTTTCTGATATTTATTTTATAACTTGTGCCCAGTTTTTTTGGTAGTTAGAGCAAAATCTTGAAAAAAATTAATACCAAAAATTATAATTTATGAACTACATGTAAAGTCTTTGTGCCTTCTCTATGCCTGTATTCAAAAGTATAAATAAACTAGATGAAATGAAGAGCATAATTTCTTTACATCTCTCCTGTCAGTGTAGCTTATGCTGTTCAGTATGTTACTGGGTAAGCTAATGTCTAGGTTGAAGAAAACCAAGGAAATATAAAACTTCAAAGTAATTTTTCAAAATGTCTTTGTCTCAACAGCTTGAGTCTTAATAAGTTTTGGGACTTATAGAAAGGCACCAAACCAAACCAACAACAAATGAGATAAACCCGACAGAAAAAAAAAAAAAAAAAAAAAAAAAAAAACCACAAAAAAAAAAACAGGAAAGAAGGCCAGTAAAAATATTACAGCTCACTTCCATCCTTCAAAAATAATTTTGAAAATAGCCAGTAATTTTTCTTTTTCTCGTGTTGAGAAAGAAACTATCTTTCATGTTACCTGAGAAGTCATGTTTGGAATGTGTTATATGGAAAACTGAAGGTGAAAATTTCTCTTTCAAGAAGTTTCTAAATTAACAGCCAAGTAGGAGATGTCCTGACTGACAAATTGCAGACTATTGATCATGTCAGAGAAAAGAAAGAAATGAAAAAGTGAAGACAATTTGAAATGCAACCAGAAAGATTATGTCAGCTTTTAAATTCGTTACTCAATGGAATTACATTTTTCCTGTTATCTATGAAAGGATACCAAAAGCAACCTAATCCTCTGAGATGTAGATAAATTAGTGTACCTAAATATAATGCAATACACCATAACTTACACTATGTTACAGATCACAATATTAGGTACTTTTACATGACCTTTTTTAGGGAAGGGATAAAGTGCAGCTGCAGCAACCTGGGACACAGTGCGACTGGTCATGTAAACAGGCTAACAAGCAAACAGCGGTTACCCTAGATGTGTGTGACATTCACTCTGCCAGAAGTTCTCACATCCATAATGCAGGATGAAGACCTTGCTCCTTAATTATGGTTTTGAAAACTCAGCTGGTCAAATTAAACAGCTGACAGACAATTTTCAGTAGAACAAATACATCAATAAACTATATGGCAGAAGCAAAAATCAATGAAGAATCAGTTTGATAAATAAAGCTGACCCACTGAATATTGTTTATGAAGTGAAACAAGACAGAAAGTATACTCATATCACACCCTTTATACTAGGACACAATCCTAAAATGTAAGATTTATCTTAGAAAATTGTCTGGGCTACTGAATTTTATCCTTACTTAAAATTAACTAAAACAATGCCAGACAGACAGATTTTAAGGTAAAATGAATGTTAACAAATATTAAGTGTAATATGCTTTGCCTACATGTTGAACCAAAGTGAACTATGTCCAGAAAAAAGAAATTAAACAATATTTTTCTGTACATTAGCTGTTAAAAGATGTTTTAAATTATTTACGAGCAACTACATTAAATTTCAGCTTTTTTTCTAGGGCAAATAAATACAGACATTATGCCTTTAATTTTTCTATTAGCTGGGTATACTTTGAACATTTTCACAAAATTCTTTAAGATAACACAATTATTATCACTTGAAGTTACAACGGACAGAAGAGACTAGCTTCCACCAATGGAAATATTGTGGGAGTACGTTAAAAGGCTGATAAGAGGATTTTGAATAGAATACATTTTTATCTATTTCAAGGAAAATTGCTTAGATGTACTCTTGCTGGGCAGTATCTTGTAGTAGGAGACTTCTTCCTCTCTCTGAAAAGCTAAATTATATAGAAACCTCTCCTCTACACTTTGATTTGGTTTATTTATATTAAGTTCCTGAAATTAAAAATTAATATGCAGATCTCCCAGCTGAACCCAATCCTGTGCAACTCTTGACTTCAGTGGGATTACACACAGAAAGGCTGAAGACAGATGTACTACACTTCTTGGACTTACCTTTTATTATAACTGCCAATTTCCTTGACAGTATAGGACTGCAAACTATCACTTCAATGATTACTGCATTTATCTTCCTTTGGAAGTAACTGGGAGGCCAAAACCTCTAAAGAGTTTTAGTCACTCGTATTCATAGAATCATAGAATCATAGAATCATAGAATCATAGAATCCTAGGGGTTGGAAGGGACCTCGAAAGATCATCTAGTCCAACCCCCCTGCCAGAGCAGGGTCACCTAGAGTACATCACACAGGAAGGCGTCCAGGCGGGTTTTGAATGTCTCCAGCGAAGGAGACTCCACAACCTCTCTGAGCAGCCTGTTCCAGTGCTCTGTCACTCTCACAGTAAAAAAATTTTTCCTGATATTCATCTTAAACCTCCTATGCTCCAACTTGTATCCATTACTCCTTGTCCTATCACTGGTCTTCACTGAAAAAAGCTTAACTCCATCGTCTTGACACTCACCCTTTACATATTTGTAAACATTGATGAGGTCCCCCCTCAGTCTCCTTTTCTCCAAACTAAAGAGACCCAGCTCCCTCAGCCTTTCCTCATAAGGGAGATGCTCAACTCCCTTAATCATCCTTGTGGCTCTGCGCTGGACTCTTTCAAGCACTTCCCTGTCCTTCTTGAACTGAGGGGCCCAGAACTGGACACAATATTCCAGATGTGGCCTCACCAAGGCAGAATAGAGGGGGAGGAGAACCTCTCTTGACCTACTAACCACACCCTTTCTAATACACCCCAGGATGCCATTGGCCTTCTTAGCCACAAGGGCACACTGCTGACTCATGGTCATCCTCCTGTCTACCATGACCCCCAGGTCCCTTTCACCTACACTGCTCTCCAGCAGGTCAGCCCCCAACCTGTACTGGTGCATGGCGTTTTTCTTCCCCAAATGCAAAACTCTACACTTGCTCTTGTTAAACTTCATCAGGTTTTTCCCCGCCCAAGTCTCCAGCCTGTCTAAGTCTCTCTGAATGGCAGCACAGCCTTCTGGTGTGTCAGCCACTCCTCCCAGCTTGGTGTCATCAGCAAACTTGCTGAGGGTACATTCTGTGCCCTCATCCAGGTCATTGATGAAGATATTGAACAACACCGGTCCAAGTACCGACCCCTGAGGGACTCCACTAGTCACAGGCCTCCAACTAGATTTTGCCCCATTGACTACAACTCTCTGACTTCTTCCTTTCAACCAGTTCTTGATCCACCTCACTGCCTGATCATCAAACCCATACTTGATCAACTTATCTACAAGGACGCTGTGGGAGACGGTGTCAAATGCTTTACTGAAATCAAGATAGACCACATCTACCGCTCTACCATCATCTATCCACCTAGTAATTTCCTCATAGAAGGCTATGAGGTTAGTCAAACATGACTTACCCTTGGTAAAACCATGTTGACTGCTCTTGATGACCCCCATCTCCTTGATATGTCTAGAGATAGTGCCACTAATGCTCTCTAGAAAGGCATAGTGGTTTTTTTTAACGTAACAGTTTACTAAATAAAGCAGTAACAGGGGAAGTGTTACCTCTCAGGCTATTATCAGTAAGGAACAGATGGAAAAACTGTGACTGTGATGCAGAACATATTAAAAGATCTGTTTATTTTTTTGACCATGTTTTCCCCCAGTTCATCTAGTTGACTTGATGATTTCATCTAGTATTTATGTCTTTTCCTTCAGACTAAAGGCTTTAGAGACACAAACTTTCTCATAAATTATGTTCAGGCAGTGTCTAGCACGATGAGACCGAGATGTGTTTTTCAGTTGTAACAAAATAAAAACGAATGCTAAATACAGATAATAATAATTTAGAAGTAGTGACTACAGGCTGTTCTAACATACAAACATGTAACCACGTGAAATATGAGTGAGCTCTAAATTAGCCTTTTGTTAATGTTTTTATGTCTGCTAATGTGACTGGCGTTTATTTTTGAGTAATCTCCATGACCTTTTCCAAACAAAGATGAACAAGCATTGCCTGACTTGGAGCAAGTCAGGTGCAAGCCTGCACTGACATGGAAGCCACATAACTGGAGATCTGGCTCACAACCTGCCTGTTTGGACAGAGATCACTGTCATCTGCCACCAAAAAAAGTGACAGAAAACTCTTGACCTGCTTGCAGGCAAAATATTTGCTGCTCCTTCTTGTTTTTGAGAGGGTTTATTTGTACTTGACAAGATGAAATCAAGTGGGTTGTGTGGAGAGGGGTTGCATCTTTTCTATGGGAACCACAGTGGCAAAAATGCAACAGTGAGAGCTTCTTAGTCTTGCATAGAGTCTGGAGAGACTGCAGTGGGCAGCAAAAAGCAGATAGTCTTCAGTCTCAACAGAAAGTCTTTCCTAGTGACCAGAGCAGAGGTTACATTCCTCAGAAAGCCACTGAATGACTGAGAGAGAGGACTGACCTTCAAGAACTGAGTTGGCAGAAGGTGAGGGGTGTACCAACCTTGCTGTTTTTGTTTTCTCCCCTATTTTCAATTTTCCTCTATTTTAAAGCTGCACTTCTAGTTTCAGAATGGAATTTTCATTCTCACTTTAGCAAAATAAAATTTTGACTTTAAAAGTTTTTAGGTCCCTGTTAGAAATCTTAGCACCCTGAAATCAAGCTTCATTTGCTTACTGGAAAATACATAAAATAATATGAATCTGTTACTGGGATGACATGAAAGGTATAAATAACAAGAGGTCAAATATTTGTAGGACAAATTTCTTACAGATAAAGTCTTCAAAACCACATAGACCTGGTGAAACCTGCACTATGTCTTGCCCCTTGAACATTGTCAAGACTGTGCTTTGCACTTGTTTGGCTGAATAAATACATGCTCACTCATGTGCTGTGGCAGTGTGAAATGATCTAAAACTGATCAGACAAACAATTGTTTTCCCCTTGACTAAGAATATAAGAGATTAGTAATAATAAAAATGTTTTAAAAGGACATGAACTTGAATGAGACTGTTAATAAAATAACCCATCTAACCCATTTTAAAAAACAGTGCCTTTTCTTCATCTGTTGTGTGGAAAGTCCTATTAGTTTGTATTGTTTAATGTCACATTCTGATGATTAATATTAATTTTATATGGCTGGGGAAAAAAACCATTATGACTATGTAATCAAGATAAACATCTGCAGTCATTTTATAAAATGTTCTACAGTTTTTGCTCATGCTGTTTTGTGTAAGAGCAAACTGCTTTACCACAGTCCTTTGATCTCCCGTGTCTCTGAATTTCCATTCCCACTTCATGCACACACCACCTTTGCAACATGTTCAAGAGGAAACTGAACCGAAAAGCACTGTAATAAAAAAAGATAGCAGGATCACTGAGCAAATGCATGGATTATGTTGCTTGCCCTTTGGGACATGGCTATGAATAAAGAAGGGGGAATAGAGCTTGGCCTTCCTCAGAAGCTGATATGGATACTGGCCTGGAATTTGCAAGATTTGGTTCTTTTAACCCAGGAGATCATCAGGTGAAAACAGAGCCAGACAGAGAGTGAGGAGCTGGAAAAACACACTGAGCCAAGTGTAAGGGTGGGTAAATAGATTATGCATGTGAAATTAATATAGCTATTCTCTCCTCTTTTCTTACAATGCAGCATTAGCAAAATAAGCTTCAGTCTAGGCTTTCTCTTTCTCAGATATAAAAGGTATGAAATCAAGGGCTTCTCAGAATTTCAGAATGAGCTTCATAGTAACCTGATACAAACACTAGACATGGTTTTCCTGTAGATGGGAAGGAAGCAAACTAAGTGGACTGCAAAAGTACTCCTCCAGGCTGTCTGATACCGTGAAGAGTATTTGCAAATTACTGTTAAAAACAGAGAGGCATTCTATGAATTAGGGAAACCTGAACTAAGAACCGAAGATAATGTAGCTAGTGAGCTCCTAATGCATTTCTGTGAACTAAAAACTAATTTTGGAGGATCAGGAGGTGATATTTTTACATAAGAAGTGCAGCACAAATCTGTTTCTTTTTGCTCTCAATGAGGAGCCGACAGCACCTATATCTGTGCAATCTGGAAAACCTCTGTGACAGCGTAGCACTGAAACCAACCTAGCCTTTGCACTTCTAGTATGTCTGCTAAATGGAAAACACGAAAAAAAAGATCAACACAGAAGCTTCCAGAGTCATTATAACGTTCACATGTCTTTTTTTGCTCTAGCATCTTGCTACATAAAGGTTTGTTTCTCAAGAAAGTCACAGCTCAGTTCCTCTGTACACATGCATTAGACTCCAAGTTTTATAACGATCAATATAAATTTAAATACAGCACTAGTATTATTGGCATTATTTTAGCGACTATACATTTGGTTTGGAATATAGTGAATAGAACAATAAGAAATTTTGCTGTTTTGGTTGTTTGTTTTGTTTTGTTTTGTTTTTTCCCCTGAGGTCTTTTAATCTAAAGAGTCAGAAATTCCAAATAATAGGAAGGGAGTCAGTGAAAAATGGGTATTTTGCTGAAGCCCATACAACAGGATAGTACGTGAGCCAGGAGCAGAACTAGATCTGCTTAAACTTAGTGCCCTTTTACAGGGAATCAGACTTCCTCTCAGCATGTTGTGAACTATTTAAAAAGAAGTTTCTTTTTATCTTTAGCAGAGTCTTACAATCTGTTACTTATCAAGTATTTGAGCACCACGAGATCTGTTGTTTTACTTTCTACTCTTCCTCCTATTTTTTCCCCTCATTGCTAATCAACACCTACTGCTGGAAAATTGATTTGCAGTAATAGGCAAAGTGTTATTTTTCTGCCGCCTTTTAAAAACTAGGTATTGGTAAGATTACTTACAAATTACTTACATACACTGCTTCGAGCAGCAGAAAAATTAAGTTCTGTTCCTAGGTACATGTATTTTCTTCTAACATTTGTACTTACAAAACAGCCAAAAAGAAAAAGAATCTGTTTTGTATCAGGCAATTTTCAAATACATAGCTCAGTTGCTACTTATTCCATAGACTTCAACAGTTTTAAAACTGCCATTATTTCTATTAAATAGAATCTTGCAGCATTTCCTACAAGACGGAATGTAATAAAACTTACATTATAATTAAATTATTAATGGTTTCTTTTACATTCCTGTGACTCAGAAATGGATCAGCATTTCTTTACTTAAAATCTTCCAGAAATAGCCACGATAGTAAGTGAATCATGGGAAGTATTAGTAAATATGCCTGAATTAAAATAAATAAATAAATAAACTTGATTAAATACTAGCAACAGAACTGCAAAGGAATCTCAAAAGTATGCTAAATCTAATCTAAAAGAAAGACCTCTTCAGTGATGACCTTTATACGTGTGCTTTCCAACAGGACTTCCCAAATCTCCAGACAGGAGTGTTCCCTGTAGCTACATCTGAGTTCAGTTTGAATCAGGTTTTAATGTAGGACTCAGCTATGCCCATTTGAGAGAAGATTATCTGGCCCAGATTTCAGGTCTCTGAACAATCAGACTCCATAGTCAAACAAATTTATTCCCTCCTCACATGTAGCCTTTCTCCTACTCCAAACACAACTGTTTTTTGCAATTCTATGATCTACTAGCCAGGTAGACCTGATCAGTAGCATCCTGAAGGAGGGCAAGGAGGTGTTTGGAGCTATGTTGGTGGCTTTCCACCAAGCAAAACAGAGTACAGCAGAATCTAGAGTGCCTCATGATTTAGTAAAGGATAAAGCCAAGGGATATGGGCTATGAAGAAGAAATCTGCATTAAAAAGTGCTGATTTATCACATCCTGATGTTTGCTCAGGATTTACATGTTGACATAATGTGGCGAGAGATGTTGCTGGCTTTTGTTATTTGGAATGGAAATTACCTTGTAAAAAGAGATGTGCAACCAGGGCTTTGTTGTATCAGTGGAGAATGGATTATTTTTCTCTCTGTCTAATGTGTCTGCAGGTTGCAATTATAAGGCAAATATTTTCAAACAAACTCTGAATACCATGGATTCTAAATTTTCTTTAAGAGGAAAAATACTCAAATAACAAACTACAAAGAAAAAGTAAATAAAAGTGTCACTGTCTTGATATGATCAAAGTAATACTCTTCCTTGTCTCAAAACGTGATTTCGTCTAGGCTTATTCTAATGCTCAGGTCAGAGCAAGTTTTGACAGTCACAGGAGGAAGCTGACTGAGATGGGAGGAGTGAATGAAGAGCAGGATGATTTTAACTGTTAAACAGAGATAAAACCAGCACGATTATTGAACCTCCCAGAGGAAAAAAAAAAACAAAACCCGATAACTGAATATTCTGCTGAGCTAAACTATAAAATAGTTTTAAGTGTTAAAAAATAGCCTATAGTCATATATGCATAATAAAATAGGCCTCTTTAACCTGTCAGCAATATGCTGAAATCTCTCTCTAGCTGATCAGATAATACACTGCTTTATTGAGCGATTCCTCTGTTCCTATGAACTTGCCATTTTTTTCAAATCACTTGTGTTGTTCCACAAGATCTGGTGTCAATTAAAATGTTATTTTAAGATAGTGTGGCAATGCCTTCCTCTTAAACAGGAAGCTGTAGCAAGCCACTGCACTGAAAAAGAAATTTGCATAGTGGGGGATGAAGTGAAGTTCACAAGCAACAGGCTGCAAGAGCATGAAGTTAAATTAGTGTCATTGTTTCTGACAAAATTGCTGTCTCAGACCAGGGTTTTTCAACATGAAACCAAAGTGATATTGAAGTGGCAATACAATCTGTAAACATAAGACTGGGCTGCATTATTTCTTTCTCTTATTCTCCTGTTCCTTTCAGGGAACAATTCCAAAAATGAGTTGATCTCAAGTTAGTATTTCCCCCCACCCTTCTCACTGTAGTTATTAGGGCATATGGCATAAGTCTCAGCTGCACAAATGGAAAATAAATTCTTTGGAATGTCAGGCTATGCTCTGAAATCAGCGTTGACTTACACATTTCTGCACCCCTTCAAGTAACTAGTAATTTGGCTTTGTATTTTTTGGCATGCTCAGTATCTGCTCCTGTTTCTTTGTTTCAGTAGTATAATGCTACACGGACATTAAAAGTTCTAGAAACTACATGGCAAAGCCATTTGTAATACCTGGAATAGAGAAACTGTAAGATCAATTTGAGTGTTTGACCCTGTACAGTGAAATATTCCCTTATTTATATTTTCAGCAAAGGTATGTAGAATAGATTACGCTTTGGACAATGAAACCTTTGGCTCTGACTCTCATACCTAGACTAAATTGCCCTGTGATTGTTGGAAACTCACTCTTGCTTTGTGGGAACAATGAAATAATAAGTTCCTGAATATTGTGACTCAAACCCATAAAACCCTGTAGAAATGCTTAACTACATGTTTCACTGTTGTATTTTTTAAAGAATTGATAGGCAAACATATAGCATAATTCAGAATTATTTACCTCTATAAAAGACAAGAAAGTGTGTCCCTTATTATTTGTACCTGTTCTTTTATCTTTCAGAGCTGTAACTGCCTCTACCTTTGACCAATTTCTTCACTTCTTTCTACTGCACAGAAGTGTATAAAGAGTAGTAGCTGAGGCTTTGTAATCCTACATTGACAGGAAAGACTGGAAATTATTGAGATATATAAGTGAGCTTGAAGACAATATATTTCAGTGCAAAAGGGTATTTTATTTGATGTGGAATTTTATTCATTTTTTTTCAGGTATATGTTAAAGCCCCCAACCTGTGGCCTGTATTAATTTGAACTATAAAAGATGGTGAGGCTTTCTGGCCTAATCCTTAATCGTTTTGTAACATCTTGCTAGTTTGAAGAGCTCTTAAATTGAGCATGAATTACACTTGCCCACTTAAGAGTCCTCTGACACCAAATATGAATGGAGTAAGGCCCCATTAATTTGATATTTTATGTATACATTAAATGAGTTTTTTTAAAAAAAGAATTAAAACTTTTTTTTTCACCATTACAAAACTCAGTCCTTTAATTCTATGATCTGCTGGTTATAGCTCTGTAATTTCTTTTCTTTTTTTTTTTTTTTTCTTTTTTTTTTTTTTTTTTTAATCTACAAGGTAGAGTTTCAACCAAAAGAAAAATTCCACTGTTCCAGGTTCAGGACCTCTAAGAAAAATTTAATTAAATTTGAATGGGGACTTAGAAAGGAAATATGTCAAGGAAAACTAAAGAAAAAGCCTGTTATTTCTTAATTATCCTTTGAGGTTTCTCTTCAATTATTCCCTTCACTGTTAAGCAAAACTGCTTGGAATGAGTGCTGGCATGTTGTAAATGGGCTAGAAGTGGCACACATTAGGTTGTATATTGATGTTTGTATTTCATACTCGCTACCACCATCTTGGTAGGGAAATCTCTCCAAGTAAGGAAAAGGGTGCATACCTGTGAGTGTGTATGAACAATTGTGTAAACTGAGGAACAGACCACAACAGCAGACTCACTGCTGGAGGCAGGTGAGTCACAACGATTGCTCCACTCCTTGGTATGATTGCCTGCAGGTAGTGGGCTGTGTGTAACTCTGGGCATGCTGATGTTCAGACAGACTGCTGTGCTGCTCTGAATCATGGTGCAATATGCAAATCAGTGAAAAGTCATGAGGAAGGAAAGTGTGCAGCTACTTTGATCCAAGGATGCAAGTTTTGTACATGTAAAAGGTAAGCATTTAGGTTAAAGTTCTCTACTGTAAGATATATTTTACCTGCATTTTTACATGATATATCCCTCTATCTCCAATGAAGACATTTAATGAAATTCTGCTTAGGAGAAGCAATTATAACAAGAAGAAGGAGGACAACATGTTAATAATTTGCTTTTGGTTGCTTTTCAGTGTTTGAAATAGTCTGAAGTAGATGTTTAAAGAACACATTTCTTGATCCCAAAACTCTGTTACTAATAGAAAACTTTGTAGTACTCTAGACCTGTACGTAAATAGTAAATGTATAGCTGGATACTGGATAGTATCTCTAGTATCTTAATATATTTCTCAAAAGGGAAAGCTAAAAAGCAGAGTTTCTGTACTATTAAATCAGTGTTAAAAAATCAGGATGACTTGGTTGTTTTTTTCTAGACCTCAGTTCTCTCCCTGACTTTAAACCCCTTAAGCCTGCAAATTTAAATCTAGTAACATTTTGGGCATTGTTTCTCAACACACGTTTAGTACCCTGAAGTTAGTAGAAAATGCTGTAAGCAACCATTTTGATTTTAACTTTTACTAAATTTCATAGACCAAGTAAGAAAATAATTTGAACATCAAGACAGGTCTTTGAAAAACAAATAGTGTAATAGCAGAGAAAAGAAAATGAAAGAAAGGAGGATGAGATAGGAGAAATAGGCATCCATCTGGTTTTCTGTCAGTACTAATAGAGATGTATCAAAATCCAGTTTAATCTTGCTACCAAAATGCACAGCATCAGCCAAACATAAAGAAACCTTTGGTTATGGAAAGGAAGAACAAATAGCTAAACTGAATGAATCAGTTGGGAGGGGAAAAAAAAGTTAGGACAAAAAACTCTTTCATCCAGGCTAAGACATGCAGAGCAACATGTGATATTGCTCTGAACTTTGAACACAATGAAATATTCTTACCAAGATGTTAAAGCAGAAAAAAATAATAATACAAAGCTAAATGAAATATTTAGATGCACTCTGAGCTTTTTCACAGCCATTTCAAATTACTGAACTTGATGTGAAGTATTTCTCTCAATTATAGCTTTAATGAAATGCATGCTTAGCTGATGAATTTCAATGAATAAGTATTGAGTCCACATTACAGCTTTTATCTTCTGCTGATGGGTCTTCTCCTCCCTCTTTAGAAGACATTCTTTCTTCCATGCTCATTAATATCTGAAAATATCTTTCATTTTGCCACCTCCATTACAATAGTGATGGGATTCAATTATCTCCACTTTCCACTGTTACCTGGATGCACAGCCATGACATAGAGGCTTCTCTCTGCCTCTGTATGTGTTTGAGAATGAGTGGGTTTTGCAGAGAAAGAAAATACATACTCTGACTTAAGTTTGTTCTTCCTCTTGGCCAACAAGCACTTTCTGATTAATGTTTTTTATTCTGTTTTCAGGCTTAATTAGGCTTGATACAAAACAGTTTGTAATTGCTAATGAAGTGTAAGCTGATCCAACTATGCACTTTGAAATTTATGGATTTCACTTCTCAGCCTGTTGATTGATATTCTTTAAAAAAATCATTGTTTTGTGAAAATTTGCAAGTAGCTGGAATTTTCCAACCAATGTTTTAGTGCATATCTTTCACCTACAGGTGTTCTTATAATGAGAAAATACGGCTGTATGTTTGAAATCACCTAAGCCAACAATCAATTCCTTTCTGGAGTGCACAGGAGAGGAATTCTTTTTCACAGTAATTTTCAAGGCTTCAAACTTTGTTTTTGTTCTGTAGTAGCACAGCATTTGTGTTAATTTCTTATGTTTTACAATGCAAGAGCATAAATCTAACACCAGGTTATATTCTAAAAGTCATTGTGAGATGTTTAGATGACTTGGGACCAGAAGTATAGAAGATCCACTGTGTTCCACATTGCATAAGCAAATAGGTGTCCTTGTCCTAAATTATTTGCAATCTGAAAAGTTGAGTGAGGGATGAGAGTTTGAGTTTTAGGCTCAACACCTAAATATATTACAATATGCACACATAAATACTGGCTAATAATTTACAACAATGAAAAGAATTGCAGAATTCAAAAGCTTGTTAAATAGAAACAAAGTTGGTTTTCATGAAAGACTAATTAATTAGATATCATTTCACTCTTTTGCTTTTTGAGTAGGCTTATCACCATATCTAGACCAGAAGTACCTGACTGCTTTTCGAGAAGGAGGCAAAAGAAGGAAAGATCCTGAATAGCTGTCAGCCCGGTAATGACTTCAGGGTGGAGCTGCTCCTGTTTAACATCTATATTGATGATTTGGATGAGGGAATTGAGTGCACCCTCAGTAAATTTGCAGATGACACTAAGTTGGGAGGGCGTGTTGATCTGCTGAGGGTAGGAAGGCTCTGCAGAAGGATCTGGACAGGCTTGATCAATGGTCCAAGGCCAACTGTATGAGGTTCAGTAAGGCCAAGTGTTGGGTCCTGCACTTTGGCCAAAACAATGCCCAGCAGTGCTACAGGTTTGGAGAGGAGTGGCTGGAGATCTGCCCAGCAGAGAGGGACTTGGGGGTGTTGATTGACAGCTAGCTGAACATGAGCCAGAAGTGTGACCAGGTGGCCAAGAAGGCCAATGGCATCCTGGCCTGCATCAGAAACAGTGTGACCAGCAGGACCAGGGAGGTGATCCTTCCCCTACACTCAGCCCTGGTGGGGCCACACCTCAAGAACTGTGTGCAGTTTTGGGCACTGAAGTATAGGAAGGACATTGAGGTGCTGGAGAGGGTGCGAAGAAGAGCAATTAGGCTTATTATGGGTCTGGAGAACAGGTCTTATGAGGAAAGGCTGAGGGAGCTGGGGCTGTTCAGCCTGGAGAAAAGGAGGCTGAGTGGAGACCTCATTGCTCTCTATAACTACCTGAGGGGAGGCTGTAGTGAGGCAGGTGTTGGCCTCTTCTCCCTAGTGACTAGAGACAGGACAAGAGGAAATGGCCTTAAGTTGTGCCAGGGGAGGTTCAGATTGGATATTAGGAAATATTTCTTCACAGAAAGAGTGATGAGGCATTGGAACATGCTGCTTAGGGAGGTGGTGGAGACACTTGCCACTGGAGGTGTTAAAAAAATGGATGGACGTGGTGTTTCGGGAGATGGTTTAGTGGTTTGGGGTTGTAGGGCAAACAGTTGGACTTCATCATCCTGAAGGTCTTTTCTAACCTTGATGATCCTATGAGGATGTGAACTCTATAGAAACACAGGACTTAATTGTTTATATAGGCTATGACCAAACCACTTGTGAATTTACTCACCCTAAACTAATCATTAAACAATTGCTATGAGCCAGTGGTGAGCAGACTTATATGAAGATGGCTACCATCCCTGGTACCAGGAAGGGGAACCTTGTAATTTTTATGGTGGAATTGCAGAAGGGGTGTACCCTGACAGAGCCCTTACCCAGAATCTTAAACCTGCCATCTGAAAATTAAACTCTGGAATTCCCTTCTTGTGAACTTGTGTCTGAAGGATTATGTATCTAATTTCTACTCCTCCAATATCGTCACTCAAAAAAAAGAGTAAGACTGGGCACCGAGTAGTTTCTGGTTCATTGGAGAATAAACGCGGAATCATCAGGGAGACAACTTCCACCGTCCAGCGGCCGTGCTTCCAAGGGCTGCCCATCCTGCTGTGGATTGCCTCGCTCTCTTCCACAGAGTTGTAGTCCTGAGATAGTCCCTCATGGTCCATTTTTTGAGCATAGACAGTAGTGGCAGTAGACTTTTCTACTTACTACCTCAATGATTAACTAACAAATAAGAGAGAAGAAAACTGAGACTGAATTATGTATTAAGATAATGTAGTATATTTAAGTTGACATATAAAATGTATCCTACTGCCCACACCCTGAATGTTGAATTTTTCACTGACATTAATCTTCATAATGAAAGCAAGTTCAGAAGTTTCTGTGGTCAGAAACCTGTGCCTGTTTTAAATAATAAATGCATCTGCTTTTAGCTTATTGGACAATTCAATCATTTAACGTGCTTGAGTAATATTTTCATTTTACTGTCATCACCATTGTATCTGAGATGTCACAAAGTGTGTTTTTCCCTGTGAGATAAGAGTGGGAGTACTCTCTATGCTATCATTCTTAAATGATGTACCAGCCAAAAAAAATTGTTTCTCAGATAATAAAGCAAAGAATGTGTAGTATCAAAAAGAGGATATATTTTCTTATATGTAGAAAGGGTTCAAAGATAAAAAGTAATCTGTGTTCATAGATTAGAGAATTTGAGTGTACTTTACTGAAGTGAAAGGAAAGTGATTTTAAAGTATGTTCGCAATTCAGAGGCATGACTCCATTTCAAATTGATAAAAATCGTGCTTTGAAGTAACTTATATGCTTTTGAAAATCATAGCCAGAAGCAAATACCTATTGTCAGGAGAACAGGATTATATCCTAAGGGAAATGATTATAATCTGTATACTAGAACATGCCAGAGGAATGTACAACTTCAGTGCTTGTTTCAGACAATTTCATTACATTTTTCTTTTGGCACCGGTCCTCATCTCCAACAGCTTTCAGGAAGACTTTCTTCTACTCCACAGGAAAAGAAATAAGAGAATAAGTGAATAATAAACAATAAATGGCAGTTTATACTTATTCTAATATGATGCAGAAAGTAAATAATTTCTGCATATTTGCAAGTTATGACAACATTTTAACTTTGAGTTTTATGTAGCCAGAGGACAACATTTACGGCTCACAACTGGGAAGCTGGCAGGATATCATTCTCCTGTTTATATACAACAGACATAAAGTCATCCAATATAAGCCTTAGAAACTGGCATTAGCTGCTTAATCAACTCAGGCAAATCAACATAAGCAAATATATCAATTAAGTAGATTTTCCTCATGCTGTTTTACTATCACTCTACTTTGACCAGTTTTTAAGTCATACAAGAATGCACCCACAAGGACACTGAAAGTGTCATTTCTACCCTGCAAAATGAGTGAGGCATTGCTTTATTCTGATGCCCTTTTCAGGAGGCACAGCCTCCAGAGGATCCCTGTATTTATGGGCAAAACGATGGTAATCCAGATGAAGACACTGAGTTCCAAATTTTATGCTACCTTAATGCCACTCTCTCCACAACATTAGCCCTGACTGATCTCCTCCTAGGCATCCATGTGATTCCTGCATGGAAACACACCCTGTGTTTAGCCACAGTGCCTTGTCAGTCCTGGTCTTCACAGACAAGCAATTCAGAATTGTGAGTGTTGGTAGACCTGACAGATGATACATACCTGTGTCTCCCACTGTGCTATACGAGTTATCTATAGGTGAGTGTACATATGTACACAAACACATAAATATGCACAGATATCTCTGCAAACATATACAGGTGTACATATATATCAACATTTTATGTATGTACTTTTATATGTATGACATATACGTGAGCTCCAGTAATACATATAATATATAATTGTGTGAGTATTATCTGAAAAGAACACCAGCCAGCTAACAAGAGTTAACTTTTGAAGTTGTTTTCATGTTAGTCCATTGTTTGTAGGATGACTGAACTGATTACTGCCAGACTTGCATTTAAGAATAAGGAGCAAGTGGTATGAGGATGAGTAATATAGTCACTATCCATGTAAGTATCTGAAACGTACAGTCACACACGTTCTTTTACCCATCATAAACCAAACCAAGTCTGCTAAATTAAACCACTACGTGCTAGATTACTAACCAATGTGTTTTCAATGAACATGAATTTGGTTTATTTTATACAGAAGCATTTCATACCAATATTTATTTATTCAAAGACGTAATTTCATCACATACAGTTCATAATTTTCAAAAATACTGTATTTTTCAATGTTTTTGTAGAACAATAACCTTTCTTTTGTACATACTCTCAGGATTATTTTACCAGCCTCTCAAATTATGAATGCACATCTTAAGTTTCTGTTTATTTTTCCCTTTATCTGCTAATCTGTGCAAAAACTATAGCTAAATCTTTCACATCAGACATTCTGCACATAACAGCTACCATCCTTTGGCTGGTGTGAGGTAGTAAGAGCTCTCTTTTTTCTTCCTGGAATACATGGTGTTTGAATTTGGGCTTCACACTGCTGCATCCAAAATAGTTTACACAGTTTTTCCAAGACACTTATTAGGTTATGTTTGCATGAATTCTCTGGTTTGTAGTCCTATTTCTCACATCAAAGGAGATGACATAGAAAAGATTAGCATTTTAGCTCAGATATGAGAAAAAATTCTAAAGAAGAAACCAAACAAAATCTGTTAAACCACTGTAAAGAGAAAATAAGAACATCTGTTTGAGGTTTTTCTTATAAATTTTCTACATAAGCAAAGCTAACATAGCTGAAATCACCTTTTCCTCCTTTAACCCCATTTCAGTTTTTAACAGAAAAGGCCAAGCCCTCAAGTATATACTGTAACTCTAGCCAAATAAAAGCTGCATGAATTAAGGAGCTGGCCAAGTGAATTAATGCAAAAGAGATTTTGTTTTTTTACATAGAGGATTAAATTATCAAAGACATAAATATTCTACTGGTACAGAAAGTAACTAAACTAAAATAATGAGAGAAGCTGAAATTGTCTAAGATTTTTAAAGCTTTGCCTTAAAATTGTTGCTTTCAACAGTTGTCTTTATGCAATCTTGTTATTTAAAGCAGTGTTATTATCAAAGTAGCATCAGATAAGGAAAATAATTGAAGAAATTCCAATGACTGGAAGATTCTCTCAGTTTGTGAAAATCCCTAAATGAGTACATAATTTCTATTGCTGAATAAAACCTGAAACATGGCACATAACTCTAACAAAAGAGTGTGACTACGTGTACATATGTATTTGAAGAACTTGACTTGCTAAGCTAAAACACCTTCTTCAGCTTGATCCACTCTTGGCCCTTCTACTAAATGCTGAACTGAGCTCTGGGTGCTGCTGCTTCTTCACACCCATCATTTGTGCTGATCCTTCAGTGAGTGCTATACTTGCTATGTATGTACATACCTGGCTGCCAAAACGACACAACACTCAAGTTGCCATCATGATGTAGCAAACCCTCATCCTCCCAATCCCTGGCATATTAATGAGTTTATTTGTTCAGCAAGAAGCTCTGTTCTCTATTCACATTTTTCTGGCTTTTGACAAATTTATGAAAAGCTGCTGGAAACACATAATCCTCTGTGGCACAGCTGGAAAACTACTCAGTTTAATTTAGCAGCATTTATAATTTATATTGAATAAACATAGCTGTAACTCCCTGCCCCCAATCTGAATAAAAATTTCCCTTCATTAAAGACTAAAGTTTAATTGTGTGCAATCCGTTTACTTTTACAGGTAAAAGAGAATAATACCATTTCCATTCCTTTTCAATGGGATCCCTTAGGAAATCAATAATATATTTTCATTTTTTATAACAAGATCCATCCTTTTCATTAGCTAAACAATGGTATCCGTACTGCAAAGTGGACAAAGCTTAGTTTGCAGGGTCTTGTGGTCCCCATTTAGCATGTCTGCATAAGACCATTGCATAGTAAAGATAACAGACCAGGAAAATCAGCTTTCTAACTGGTGCTTTCATGTGAATCCAGCCTTAATTGTCTCTTTGTACGTATTCATAATAGATTTGTTACTTTGAACACACTATTTTTGTGAGCAAAATGTGTATTTTTGAAGAAGCTTTCTGTCTGTTTCATAATACACTTCACCTGAACAAATATATCAAGCTTGCCAAACTTTCTCAACCTGTAACTGAGATGCTGGATTTTGCAGCTTGAAAGGTTGGTTCTGTGTACTGACTTCCTCAGAGATTTTAGCTCAAAGCAAGTCTGATGCACAAAGCAGCAGCACCCACAGGTGCCCTGACTGTCTGCCCCAAGGCACACATCCATGTGGTGCACATTCCTGCCAACTTCTCTTACTCTGGGGAGTTATTTCCTGCTAGTTCATACCTGCAGCAAATTAGAGCTTTTGCTTGCATGTACCTCAACATTGTGAAGGATGCAGAGACTCTAATTGTTGCTTACCATGGTGTCAATGTTTGACTCAGTTTGACAACAATGCTCTCGATCCCCTCCCCCTCCCACCCAGGTAGGGAAGGAGAGAGAGAAAAAAAAGAGAGAGACTTGGCTAGATTGAAAACTGAACCGTGCAGATTTATTTAGAATACTAATATGTGATATGATGGTATAAATGTATATATATATGTGATTATACAAAGGTGTGGGTAGAAGCCTCTTGCCTCCCCCCACCCCCAGCAACTCCCACAGCACTTCCCTCAGACGAGACAATTTCGAGGAATCCCAAAGCTGCTCCTGGAGAAAGGCAGAGAGTTACGAGGGTCAGGAGGGCTTGAGGTTGATGGGTCGACGATGATGGGCAGATGGTGTTTTCCCAGACGCCGGCCACGAACAAAAGAAAGAGAGAGAGAGAGAAGAAGGAAGGCAGACAGAGAGGCGAAGCGAAGCAGCGAGAGAGCGAAGCAGGAAGGAAGGAAGTTTTTTTCTGTCATCTCCGACCTTCCCCCGAGCCTACGTAGATATATGGAATGGAATATCTCTGGCCAGTTTTGCTGTTCGTCTAACCCAGCCTCCCACAGGGGGGCCACAGATCCCCCCGCAGTGTCTAAGCCGGCAGAGCAAAGGCACGACTTTGAGGGCCCAGCAATTACAAAAACATTCCAGTGTCTTATCAACCTAGCAGAACACGCAGTTGCTAGTTGAAGAAAGCTCACTGAAATGAAAAAAGGAATCAGCAAAAGAAAAACTGGCTTCATCCTGGCTCAAACCAGGACACATGGAAATTATGCCACGGACTTCACTGAGCACAAGATCAATACTTGCTGTCATAGCCTTGAACCTCTTCAGATAGGCAAGATCATAAGAAAAGTACACTTATTGGGAATTACACTCATTAGTGTTTTCAGTTCCATGGTTTAACATCCTCCCCCTCTACTCTGCCCTGGTGAGGCCTCACCTGGAGTGCTGTGTGCAGTTCTGGGCCCTCCACATCTAGAAGGAGAAGGATGACTGGAGACAGTCCAGCACAGGGCTGCTAGGATGATTAAGGGGTTGGAGCATCTACCATATGAGGAAAGGTTGAAAGAGCTGGAACTGTTGAGCTTAGATAAAAGGAGGCTGAGGGGATTTCATCAATGCTTATAAATATATAAAGCACGGAGGTCAGGAGGATGAGGTCATACTCTTCTCAGTAATTTCCAGTGACAGAACAAGGGGTAATGGTCACAAACTTGTACACAGGAGATTTAACCTGAATATAAGAAAATACTTCTTTACTCTGAGGGTAACAGAGTACTGGAACCAGGGAGGTTCCCAGGGAGGTTGTGGAGTCTCCATCCCTGGTGACATTCAAAACCCGTCTAGCCGTGTAATCTGCTCTAGGGAATTCTGCTTTAGCAGAGGGGTTGGACCAGATGATCTCCAGACGTCCTTTCCAACCCCTACCATTTGGTGATTCTGTGATAAAGCTAAGATTTTGTCTTTTTTTCAGCTGCTGGACAGAACAGGTATCCACAGGGCAGCTTTTCCCATCCCACCAGAGGAATGTAAGCAACATTAATGTTGGGATGGATGACACTGTGTTAGATAAAATCTGCCTTTGATGTATTTGTGATACACCCATAGACGATGCATTTCCTTTAACAAAAAAAAAACAAACAAACCAGACAAACAAAGAAAACTGAGAAAAAAGCAAACCCAACAAATAAATAACTAAAAAAACCCAACAACTGAAGAAAGCACCTGATTTTCGAGAGTGTGCCAGTGTTTGATGTTTAGATGAATTACTGATTTTTCTAGTCCAAAGTAGATCTTAAAAGGCACTATTGCAAGCTAGAATTTCATTTAAAATTCACATATTATCATGAACTCTAGGTAAGATATATCAATTTAAAAACCCCAAACTGGATATAATTCATTGAAATTCATGAAACTAGAAAAAAATAACCGCTACAATCAGTTTTTTAAAAATACGTCCTATTTTTCAATGTTCCAACTTGTACTCGTATGCTAGCAATTAAAAAGATGCATCTATTTGTTATGAAAAATCATTTTCCAGTGTTACAAATTCTCTTTCCCCTTGCGATAGCATGTTATTAACCTCCTTTTAAAAGAAATAAAGCACTATCCCATAAAGTAATAAGTACTAAAGCATAAAACAGGCCTTTAACACTACATGCAAACAGCCATAGCTTGTGTGTAGTTGTAACAACTACCTTTCTTCCTGGAAAAATTAGTGATTGATTATTTTTATGTTTGTTCCAACTAAACCCGACTTCTAAATTCATAAGTGTTACCACTTAATACTTTTTAAAGAGTAACTTCTTGCTAAAAAAATAGTTAAAACAAATAGAATGCAAAATCCATTTACTTTACATGTATACTTAACTCTGCTTTAAGTTTTTGAGTTGTTTAGAGAAAAAAAAAATGTTGTCTGAATCAAAATTTTATTTTCAGTATTGTTCTTATAGGCTTATTGAAATAATGACATAAAAGCAAAATGTTCAAACCCAACTTTTGGAGAAATCAACTGGTTTTGACAGTATTTATCCCCAAATTTTGATTAATTAGTAAAATGTAAATCAGTACTTTACCAGTTGTGGTTTTACAACAGCCAGTATGATTAACATTATGTGAAACACAGAAACTGAAAGACAAAATAGCTAAAATGCTTGTTCAAAAGATACACAGAGAAGTGGTTTAGTCCATATTAATACAAGAAGGGTAAAAGATTATTTTTATATTTTTTTTAAAGTAGCATCATTCAGGTGGCTAGGAGGACTGGGAATCTGCTGGGAACTCTGAAGTAGCTTTGCAGGTAAATAACACTATCACAGAATCACAAAATCACACAGAATCTTAGGGGTTGGAAGGGATCTCGAAAGATCATCTAGTCCAACCCCCCTGCCAGAGCAGGATCACGCAGAACATAGCACACAGGAAGGTGTCCAGGTGGGTTTTGAATGTCTCTAGCGAAGGAGACTCCGCAACCTCTCTGGGCAGCCTGTTCCAGTGCCCTGTCACTCTCACAGTAAAAAATCATGTCTCTCTCACAGTAAAGAATCATCCTCATGTCTAGCAAAGTAAGAGAGGGCGGCACAGATAGGAGGACAGAAGCTCATCTCAGTAGTAAATGTAAGGAGGAGAAGAGACAATAGGGAACCAGATGCAAAGCAAAGACAGGATGATACACAGGAAACAGGAGAATGTTCTACAAGGCAGAATGATCCCTAGACAGGAATAAAAACAGATGGGAGAGGGTCTGATATTCACTACAACATCAAAAGAGTCAGGTCTTTGTGGCTAGAAATTAAGAACAAAGAGGCCTTCCTATTGAGCAGATTCAGACACAAAAAAGATTTAAGATACTGACTGTGGACTAAAAAGGATTCAAACCCAAAAAAAACATGGACAGCTCTTCATGTCCAGCCAAAAAACTTCCTTATTTCCACTGAAAACAATAAATTAATAACAGACATGGGCAAAATTCCCAAAAGTGGGAACACAAGAGTGCTGCTAGTCCAGAATTTCTTCTCGCAGGAATCTGACGTCAAATGGAGTCTTAGGACTTTTGAACAAGACAGCAAAGACTCACTTTGATTATTTAAATTGGTATTTGGGGTTATAAACCCTTCAGAAGTGGAGCCCCCAGGCAGCAGTTTTTTGGAAATCTGCATCTAGATAACGAGGCTGAGCAGACTTAAGGGAGATGTCAACTTCTGGGAGGCATTTACAGGAAAAGGACTCTTCTCACCAGATGGAGTCAATTCCAAGCGTGCAAGTAAGCCCAGGTATCTAAGATCAAAACTGGTCCCTCAGCCTCTTTTTTTGTTTTGTTTTGTTTTGTTTTGTTTTGTTTTGTTTTGTTTTAAATCTGAGTCTCAGATAAACAGACTACTTACATTTAGTGAAGAAAAAAAATTAAATGGGGTGGTAAAGGACACAGAAAATGAAGAATAGTATTCTACCAGAAAGAAAAAATGAACAGTGATGAGACAGTGACAAGAGCAGAAGTCAAGGATGTAAGACAGAGGAAGATGGCCTAATTCAGCTAGGAAATTGGATAAACTTGAAATAATAACTAATATATCTTTATTTCTGAATGTAAAATGAAATACTTAGAACTGCTGGCCCAAGATACGGAAAACAGATGAAGTAAAAGATCATGTCTAGCATTCTGGAAGCAGTGCTCAAAGCTTTAATTAATCAGAATTGAGAATTAATAACATGCAACTATTTAAAATAATTTTTTGAGTGTTGGGGTTTTTTTATTATTTTGTAATAATCATAATGGCATAGGTCTACTATGAACTCTCAGAATAGGACACTAATATGAAGAAAATAATGTTACTGGCAAGATAAATTCTTCCAAAGATTGTGTCATATAGATAGAAACTACAGACAGTTTGCAGAGGAAATATTACTATCAACAGCAAATACTCCTGAGTCAGACATAAGATAGATTTCTTTTTATTTTTTTTTCTTCCAAATAATGTATTAAGGAGAAATAGGTTAATTTTGATTACTTTTGGGAAACTATGAAGTTATAAGGGGAAAAAATCAGTTAAAGGAAGAGCTGAGCTAGTTCAATTGCAAAACCAGAATGGTTAAGAAAATCTATGACAAATATTTTTGGTTTTAGAAGAGCCAACAACACAAAGTTAGCAAACTTACCAAGGAAGTTTGTGGACTGTGAATTTTGGGATGCATTTATACAGGGAAGTTGACAGGGATATCACAGAACTCAATTTACTAATGCAAGTTGTCCCTTCTGGTCTCATTCCTGTGAATAAAACAAAAATCTTGGTCCTCACTCCCTGACCTTAATTGACAGCCAACAACTAAACTCTAGCTTTATGAATATCCTTATAAGTTTACCCAGATTTCCTTTATGACTGCAATGTATTAAAATGAAACTATTTCAAATTAATTGCTCATGCCTTTGGAAAGCAGGATCAAGTGGTAGTTGATTTATAATGTATTCGGCTTGAGGCATATGGAATACACCAGTCTCTTTTACCACAGATTTTAAAAAAAAAATCCATGAAGGAATAAAAAAAGGAATTTCTGCTATTGCCCATCAATAACTAAGCACGCAACTGCATGTGTAAGGCATGGACAAAATCGAACATGCGTTTCATATTATTGTGAAATAAGCCAGTTATTAAGCCGCAAGAAGAGAATGATAAGTTCTGTGGGCAGCGATGGCCGATAGAAGCCTTATATTTTCCCTTGCCAGCTGTGAGATTAAGATATGTGTTTGCATTTTCCCAGCCCAGAAGCCTGTGATCTGAGGTCATATGCTAAAATATATTGTCAAACTGGTTTGCTTTGAAATCTCACTGAGACAACCAACACAGCCACAGACTTTGTGCAACTTTCCTTTAAACCACAGTTGTCTTTACCCAATGTACAGATTAACATAGATTTAGCCCATGTTAACCTAGACCCATAAATTGCATATTCAGTGAGGCTAGGGTTTTGTTCTGGATCAGCTCACAAAAACATAATCTATCTAGCTCAATTATAAGGAACAATTCTGATTATCATGTACAGTTTCAGGCAAGAATTGAACAAAAACACTGTTCTCAAGTGAGTTCTCAGTATAATAATAAAAATGTGGTATATAGTGTGGTTCTACAAGCATATATAGTTTTCTTTAGAGGTCTATTCTACAAGCTTTAAAAACTACAAACAAACAAACTTCCTGCCATATTTTTTTTTTATCATTTTATTTAAGACTTACAGTACATTCATGAACAGATCACTACACTCAGCTGTATAATGGATTATTATGTGATGCTTATGTACGTGTGGCCTAAAAGATACTAATAATTGTTCATATTAACTTAAATTTAAATGTGTTAAACCTGAGTATATGGCAAGGTGAAAGTATCAGACTTTAATTTAAACATTTAATCTTTTTAATGCTGTGTTACAACACAAATCTACTTCTGATGTAAAGAAAACAACTCAATAAACTGCTGTCCTCTTAATTTTTAAAGTAATTATTGTCTTAGTCCTGTCCTAGCAATGACGCCCATGTCTGTGACAACTTTCTTCTTCTGTGCTCTGGAGCAGAGGAATTGTTCTTTTCCCTCTGTCTTGGCTGCCCATGTAGAACACTCAGTAGAAATGTGCATATACATGCCTAAATGCATTTGAAAATCTCTCATGGATGGCTTGGAATGGAACATCCTATGCTATTTATCATTGATTCAATCTGTAAAAGGGTCTCTTGGGCATTTCTGAAAACAAACCCTCTTCTCTTGTCTGAATATTACATTCAGGTATTTACATGGTATTCTGTATTGTAGTAATAGAAGTAATAGTTTCTACCTGTTCCATTCTATCATAAATATATTGATTTATTTAACAAATACATCCCCAGCAATTTTCTGGAAAATGTATCATCACAGATACAATGCACCATGAGAGGAAACTGCTCTCAACTCCTGCACAGTTTTGAGCTGTTACAATCTTTTTTCTTCAAGTTTTAGTAAGTTTTGGGAATCAGAATGTTTTTCCTCTGGGTATGATTTTATTGGTTTGAATTTATGGTAAACAAATCTGTCTTCTGGATTTAAATGGAGAATATACCTTCTGAAAGTCTCATAACATCTTGTATAGATTAACATATCACATGCAATGATTTCTTAGTAAGCAGTAGGTTCTGTATTAGTTTAGAAAACAAAATTAATATGTTTACGGCTACACTTACACTTAAGTGATACTTTCTATATATTGGAAAAATATTTTTTAAATTATTTCTTTTTTCTCTGAATGAAAGTACGTACTTATTTATTCTGCTGAAGATATGATGGTCAATGTGCCATTCCATTGTTTATATTAATTGTACCTAAAACTTAAATTTAATGAAAATTAAATTTCAAAACCTAACTAGACAAACCCTCAACTCGCAGTTTCTTGGAACTGAATATTTTAATCTCTATACATACCCAAGTCCTGCAATGCACTTTGATTTGCCCCAAACTGGGGTGAATAATGTGCCTTCCTAATGTCTCCAGAACACAAAACCATGTGCGCAGTCAGCAAATCCCAGCTATGTCCAAAGGGATAATTCATGTCCCAAGGGATAAGGGAAAATCTCCTTCAGAATCCTGACCAGATGCCATGTCCTAGAGATCTAAAAGCTGCTGGCATGATGCTGCAATAAGTCATGGTGACTTGTCAGTGTTTTTGTGCCATTCAGCTGAAGTTGCTCAACATATTAATTCTAACAGAAACAGTGAAAATAGGTAACTTACACAAAATATTTTTACTTTTTTTTTTTTTCATCCTTCTGCTACTGTTGGAGACAAAGCATATTTTTAATTCCATTAATAGATCACTAAAATTTTAGAGAAATGAGATACACTGAAAATAAAATTTTTCAGTTGAAAATGGTCAAGAAGTAATTTAGAATTACTGGATTGTAAGGATTATATGAAAGATATGGAAAATGGAATGATGGCTTCTTGAAAACTGTAGTTAAGACTGTATAATATGTATAATATGTAAAAAAGTTCACAATTTAGCTTTGTCCAGGATCACTTTCAGTGCTTTGCAGCTGTGGCTAATAATTGCATAGGCTGTTTTATTTTTCCAGTTGCTGTACATTTGCCAGGGGGTTTCTCAGCTCCTTAGCCTTCACCTCAGTCTCATTCTCAACTCACTCAATGGTATTATTTTTAAAAATTTGGTGCCTTGAAATTTGATTGTAAAGACACAATTTTTTGTAGTTATTATATTTGTTGTTTTATATTCAAGAAAAGAAGAGCTAACTTTCTACATTGCTGCCATCAACCTAATTTTGGTAATTTCTGAATTGTCAAAGATACACAGAATGGCTCCATTATCAGAATTATATTCTCATTTTCCACATTTTCATAAGTAGCATAATCATCTATGTTGGATATTAGCTACTAACATATGACTTTTATATATAAGTGTTCTACTTGGTTTGAATGCTAACTTAATATATGTTTTAACTGTAACGAACCCTGTGGTGCTTTGAGCATCTGTGATTTGAATAACCTTCCAATGATCTGTTTTATCATTCAATATGATGCCATTGTTTCACATACAAAAGTTCTTGTGAGAGTTTTTTTCTTCACTGGTGACAGAAGGGCACATTTATTCTGGCCAGATTTCTACAATAGCTCATGACCTTCAGGACTTCATTTCTCATGTTATTCCCCACTAGAATAGGGTACGCTGCAAATTCCATCTAAACCCAGTGCAGGTGATGGTGAGAATATGAGTTCAGTAGCTAATCCTAGATACCCCCTTGCCCTGCCACTATAGTTGAATGTGCCACTCAGAGGATTTTTCAACAGATTTTTCATCACATTGCCTAGTTCTTAGTAAGTCCTGTGTAAAATATTAAAATCATGTCAGTCACTTTCTCGGCAGAGTCTTACATATTGCAATGACATTACACAATGAATAACAGACTATCCACAT
This sequence comes from Apus apus, assembly GCF_020740795.1. NCBI lineage: Eukaryota > Metazoa > Chordata > Aves > Apodiformes > Apodidae > Apus > Apus apus. The sequence goes on from NC_067282.1 coordinate 162,692,578, forward strand.
TTTTAATGACATAGAAACAGATGTCCTTTGATAAAGCCAGCAAAAAGCAGTAAAACTCTTTTATCTGTTAATATTTTAGAAAATATTTAGAGATGAGTATGTCAAAAAACAAAGAAGTAAGCCAAAAACCCTCCCAGCCCCCTCTGCCCTCCGAGTTGCCCTTGAAGAACAGGTATGAGGCCTTGGAACTTCAAGGACAGGAAAATGAAGTTGGAGTGGTAGATCTGTCTAGTGAAGCACCTAGGATTTGTCGCTCAGCTCCACGCCTTAGGACTTCTTCAAATAAGAAGGAAAGGAGGGTAATTGTGCTCACCAACAAGGAGGGCCTTGTTGAAGCAGTGGTGGTCAATGGCAGCCTTGGCTGCAGTGACCACAAGATGGTGGAGTTCAGGATCCTGTGTGGGAGGAACAGAATATCCAGCAGGACCAGAACCCTGGACTTCCACAGAGCAAACTTCGGCCTCCTCAATCAATTGTTAAGGGAAGTCCCATGGGACAGGGTGCTAGAAGGTAAAGGGGCTCAAGATAGCTGGTCAACATTCAAGGACCACTTCTTGCAAGCACAGGATCAGTGTGTCCCAATGGGTAGAAAATCTAGTAAGGGAGCTAGGAGACCAGCATGGTTAAAAAAGGCACTGCTGGGCAAACTCAAGTGGAAAAGGAAAATCTATAGATTGTGGAAGGAGGGGCTGGTCACTTGGGAGGAATATAGGAATGTTGTCAGAGAATGTAGGGAGGCAACTAGGAAAGCTAAGGCCTCCTTGGAACTTAACCTTGCAAGTTGGGTTAAGGATACTAGAAAGGGCTTTTTCAAATACATAGCTAACAAAACTAACACCAGAGGCAATACAGGCCCACTGCTGAATGAGGTGGGTGCCCTGGTGACAGAGGATATAAAGAAGGCAGAGGTGCTGAACGCCTTCTTTGCCTCTGTCTTTACTGCAGGATTTCCCCATGAGCCCCAGATTCATGTAGCCCCAGAAGAAGTCAAGATAGAGGAGGAGTTTGCCATGGTAGATGAGGATTGGGTTAGGGATCAGTTGAGTAGTCTGGACATCCATAAATCAATGGGTCCGGATGAAATGCATCCAAGGGTGCTGAGGGAGCTGGCGGAGGTCATTGCTAGTCCACTCTCCATCATCTTCGGTAAGTCATGGGTAACAGGAGAGGTGCCTGAGGACTGGAGGATAGCAAATGTCACTCCAGTGTACAAGAAGGGTAAGAAGGAGGACCCGGGTAACTATAGACCGGTCAGCCTCACCTCCATCCCTGGAAAGGTGATGGAACAACTTGTCCTTGGCACTATCTCTAGGCATATCAAGGATGAGGGGGTCATCAAGAGCAGTCAACATGATTTTACCAAGGGTAAATCATGTTTGACTAACCTTATAGCCTTCTATGAGGAAATTACTAGGTGGATGGATGATGGTAGAGCGGTAGATGTGGTCTATCTTGATTCCAGTAAAGCATTTGACACCGTCTCCCACAGCATCCTTGTAGATAAGTTGATCAAGTATGGGTTTGATGATCAGGCTGTGAGGTGGATCAAGAACTGGTTGAAAGGAAGAAGTCAGAGAGTTGTAGTGAATGGGGCAGAATCTAGTTGGAGGCCTGTGACTAGTGGAGTCCCTCAGGGGTTGGTACTGGGACTGGTGTTGTTCAACATCTTCATCAACGACCTGGATGAGGGTACAGAATGTACCCTCAGCAAGTTTGCTGATGACACCAAGCTGGGAGGAGTGGCTGACACACCAGAAGGCTGTGCTGCCATTTAGAGAGACCTAGACAGGCTGGAGACTTGGGCAGGGAAAAACCTGATGAAGTTCAACAAGGGCAAGTGTAGAGTTTTGCATTTGGGGAAGAAAAACACCATGTACCAGTACAGGTCGGGGGCTGACCTGCTGGAGAGCAGTGTAGGAGAGAGGGACCTGGGGGTCCTGGTGGACAGGAGGATGACCATGAGCCAGCAGTGTGCCCTTGTGGCTAAGAAGGCCAATGGCATCCTGGGGTGTATTAGAAAGGGTGTGGTTAGTCCATCAAGAGAGGTTCTCCTCCCCCTCTATTCTGCATTGGTGAGGCCGCATCTGGAGTATTGTGTCCAGTTCTGGGCCCCTCAGTTCAGGAAGAACAGGGAACTGCTTGAAAGAGTCCAGCGCAGAGCCACAAAGATGATTCAGGGAGTGGAACATCTCCCTTATGAGGAAAGGCTGAGGGAGCTGGGTCTCTTTAGTTTGGAGAAAAGGAGACTGAGGGGTGACCTCATCAATGTCTACAAGTACGTAAAGGGTGAGTGTCAAGAAGATGGAGTTAAGCTTTTTTCAGTGATGACCAGTGATAGGACAAGGAGTAATGGATACAAATTGGAGCATAGGAAGTTTAAGGTGAATATCAGAAATTTTTTTTTACTGTGAGAGTGACAGAGCACTGGAACAGGCTGCCCAGAGAGGTTGTGGAGTCTTCTTCACTGGAGACATTCAAAACCCGCCTGGATGCCTTCCTGTGTGATGTACTCTAGGTGACCCTGCTCTGGCAGGGGGGTTGGACTAGATGATCTTTCGAGGTCCCTTTCAACCCCTAAGATTCTATGATTCTATGAAGTATAACTTCAAGGATTCCATCATTACTGCAAGATTTAGGAGCAAGTACTGTGGCTTACAACTGCTCACAGTAGTTGGCAATTTCTCAGCAGATTACTTGCTATATAACAATTATCTGGTATTCCTTAAATGACAGTGGCTTCTCAAGATATGCTAAAATGTTGTTTGTAGCTTATAATCCATGAAAAAAAACGTTGAAGTCTACAATATTTTTTGTTGATTTGATAAGAACACTTAGGAATACAACTACGATTACTGTTTGCTTGTCCAAGGAATTTTCCTTGTGTGCCTCAAATTTTCTCATTTTTGAAGGTTAAATTACATAAAAATCCAAGATTGTTTTCTCTCTTCCATGCAACAGTTTCCATTAATTTACTCAGAAATGTGATCACAATGATTTGACCATATCTTAATAGCTAAAAAGCTATTCAATTGTCCAGAACTGGAGTTTCAAAAGTAGTTCAGAGTTTCTGTCTGATAACAGTTACAAACCAGAAGCACACATACAAGCAAACAAAATTATGAGCAGGTTTGACGAGTGAGTGGAGGGGTGCTAAAAGATTAGGTTGGGGGTTAATTTGCACTAAGTTAAATACTAAACTGAAAAATACAAATGGTAACCCCAGGTGGAAAATCTAAAAATTTTCTGTGTTGATAGCACTCTTATCAAGTGATGCTCTCCAAAACTGAGGTTGTCTTTGACAATAAACACTGACAAATTTTATTAACAAAGTCAAGCACATTTTCTTTTTCAGCTTCTAGGGGAGTCTGATACTAACACAGGCTCAAATTCAGTCTGATAATGATCCTTAGAATAATCATTCTGAATTGCAATAGCTTAAGCTAAAATTCCATGCTGAGCTAATAGCAAGACAAAAAGAGAAATTAACAATGGTGACAGATTCAAAAGCTGCAAGATGTAATATTATCTAATTTCACATGTAGCCAGCGTGTGAAAAAGTGTCATTCATATGCACTGAAAATATTGCAAATACTTGAATTGAAAAGGTCCATTTAACAAGAAACTGTCATTTTTCCTGAAGCACTATGGAAGTTAAAGCCATGGACTGTGTACTTGAGGAATGATTTTTAACAAGCTTGAGAGGTGGGCCTATGCAAACCTCATGAAGTTCAACAAGGCCAGGTGCAAGGTCCTACACATGGGTATAGGGTAATCGCAAGCACAAATACAGGCTGGGCAGAGAATGGATTGAGAGCAGCCCTGAGAAAAAGGACTAGGGGTTGCTGGTTGATGAGAAGCTCAACATGAGCCAGCAACATGCACTTGCAGCTCAGAAAGCCAATGGTATCCTGGTCTGCATCAACAGAAGTGTGGACAGCAGGTCAAAGGAGGTGATTCTCTCCCTTTTACTGTGCCAATTAACTATGCATTCATGTGATAGCATTATTAGTTAATTTACTAAATAAAAGTATCACTCCTGATCTGGCAATAGAAAGAGTAAATTCTTCCTCTCATTGGTACTTAGTATAAAAGAAGTTTAGTTCACAATTACTTACTCAGGCTGAGTTCACTTTTATGGAGTTCGAAATAATATTCAATCACTACGTGCAAAATCTACTGTTTACAGGACTGTTTTTACACGTAACTGAAATACATTGTGGAAATTATTAATGGGTACTAGCAACAATGAGAAATGGACAATACTATGAGAAATTGCTTTTGATAATGGAGTAGAAATACAAAAAAAGAGTTTGCATCGCAACTTTCTCAGTAAAACATGAAGGAAATGCAAATCATCTAGGCAGGCTAACTTCATAACTCTGAAGAAAAATCTCGATTTATGTGGTGTGTGAGAAAGTCAGGGGCTTTTATTCAGCTTGTGTTAAGACTGAAGTTGTGGCAATAATTATTCACAGAGTGAACATTAAAACAGTTCACTCTCCATTCCATCATGCCTATTTTCACCAAAGTCATCTCACCTTTCCTGTCTGACCACTGTGCCTTTGAACAGCTTACTTTCTCACTTTTTGCTACAGGATTTTCTTTCTAGCCAGGAGGTGCTAAAGTGAATCACCACCTTCATGCAGTTGCAGTAGCAGTGAAAGTCTGGGTTACAAGAAGTTGTGGATGCCCCTCCCTGGCAGTGTTCAAGGCCAGGTTGGATGGGGCTTTGAGCAACCTGGTCTAGGTAGAGGTGACCCTGCTCATGACAGGGCTTTGGAACTAAATGATCTTTGATGTCCCCTCCAAAGCAAACCACTCTATGATTGTATGACTTGTACACCATCACGACGGGTACTAGGTAGTGCCTCCCATCCTCTTGGTTTCACTCCATCCCTTCAGCCTCCGTTCCTCTGGAGCTGCCTCCTAGCCTCCAGCACTTAGGTGTTCCTGCTGCGGCCGTTCAATTGCTACCATGCTCCTGACCGACCTCCTCTTCTTTCCTCAGGCCCTCACCTCTCGCTCCCACTCAGCCCTTTCTTTTGAAAACCTCCATGTTCTCCAAGAAAGCTCACATTCGTGCGCCTGCTTCCCACCCCCACGCCCCCCGGGCGGGCACCTCCCCACCTGTGCCCCGCTAACCCCAAGGCTACGTGGGGGGGCGGCGGCGGCGACCGCTCGTAGCCCATGTGTGCGGCACACAAGGCGCGGGGACACTATGACTGTCGCGCGTCCGGGTGGGAGGCGGCACAGGACAGGGCACCCACGGTGACAGAGCGGAGCCCCAGGCATGTTGGCACCGCGGCCGGTGACAATGCCACCTTCTCTTCCTCCCGCTGCCGCCTCGGCCTCCTCCCACCCGCCTCCGGCGAGGGAGATGCTGCTGCAGGCGGGGTGGGGCGGGGAGGGGGGCTCCTCCCTGCGTCAGGAGGTGCGGCTCCCCCGGCCCGGCGCTGCCCTCCCCTTCCTCTCCCCCCGCCGCTTTTATGTCTGTCTTTAAACGCCGTCGCAGCGAGGGTTGGGCACGTGTGCCTGCTGCCGCCGCCTGCCCGCTGCCGAGCCGCGCGCCCGCACGGCCTCGCTCGCTACCCCTTACCCGAGGGAGCACCCGGCCCCCCCTCCCCGCAGCCGGCGCCCGGCGAGCCCCGCGGGCGGAGGTAAGGCGAGGCGCGGCGTCGGCTGCGGAGGGCGAGCGAGAGAGAGAGCGAGGGAGCGGGCGGGCGGGCTGGGAGCCGCCGCGACCCGCGCTTTGCCAGCCCTGCCGTGCGGTTAGGGGCGCGGGGGGAATGGCCGGCCCACCGCCTGGCGTGGGGCGCCGGGCGGGAAGGGACAGGATGTGCCAGGGAGGGGGGGTTCTTTTCCGCCCGGTGTCCGCTTTCCTGCCGGGCGCAGGGGGGTTACCCCCGGTACCCCCTCGGGGAGGCTACGTTCTCCACGGCGCCAGCCTCTCGCTCCCAGGGAGAGAACCGGCCCCTCGGGAGACAATAGCGAGCGCCCGCTGGAAGGCGGCCATGTGTTTTAACTCGGCGGTAGGTTATAAGGATGTACGAGGCTGCTTTTATAATTCTTATTATTGGGAGGGGCGGGGGATTTACATCTTTTTTTATACCATGAGTAACAGAAATTTCATTCATCTCGCGCGTGTTGCGTAAAACACCTTAAATGTACGCGTAGCGCGTGTTTCAGGGGGCGAGGGCTGTCTCCATCACGGGAGAGCTCGCTGCGCGGGTGGCTCCGAGCTCCTAGGGAACGGGGCGAGCCTGCCCGTTCTGGCAGAGGAGGGAGCAGGGACATCGCCAGTCACGCCAGGAGCCGCGGCCATCCGCGCCTTGTGCTGGCGAGAGCGTGCGAGGCAGAGGGAAGAGCGGCAGTAGGGCTGTGGTCGCCGTGTTGAGGGCTGGGCGGAGGCGCAGGAGGGAGGTGGGGAGCCCGCCGTGCTGCCCGGGCGCTGCATTGCTGCCGCGGAGCGTGGGCGTCGCCCGCGGGGCCCCGCGCAGGTTCCTCCCACCGCCGCCACCGCATCCCTCGCCCCGCGCAGGCTGGAGCGGCTCCGGAGGGCTGGGGGCTAGTGCACCCTGGTGTCAGCCATGTTTGGGTGGGTATGGTAATGAGGACCTGTTCTCAACCTTTGTGCTTCTTGGGTGTATTTTCTATTTAGGATTTTAATGGTTGCAGTCCTCTGTCTACTACGGCATGTCCACAGGGTAGATTCATACCTACAGTTTTTCCCAGTATGTTGTTGGTTTTTTTCCTCTTCTATTTTCTTAGTAATTCTTCTTATTTCCCATATACATATTGGCTGGTTTAGTTCCAAATTTTCTAGTATTAGAGCGAGCCAGAATTTCTTTGCAAGGCTTTGCTTTTCTTATGGAAGTGAACAAGATGATTGAAATATGTCTGCACAGTCACAGTGGCCTGCCACATGAGAGCTTGCAATGGGATTTGTTCTGTTTAAGGAAATTGTACTTAGTATATTTTGTAGAAGATGTTGTAGTCAAGACCTCATCCCCATCAGCCATTTTATTTTCTGTGTGGTATTGCTACGTAAAAAACTCACTGCTGTAATATTTACTGATTTCTAAGAGAAGCCTAATTATTTTCAAAAAGTGTGTCACCATCAATATGTCACTGTGACATCCTGTAGGACAGGGATGCAAATCACTTTTTCCACCTCCAAATTAAAGTCTGAAAGAAGTAAAGATTTTTGTTATTGGATGTCATGGATGTGTGCACTGGATGTATTATGCAGAGACAGCTTACTCCATTTGAATAAAAAAAACTATGACAACATACTCGGGCTTTTTCTCTTAAGTAAGGTTTTTTTTTTCCTATTATGAATATCTCATTGAAAAGGAAACTAAATAAATACATTTTCAAAGATTGCATAATTTTTTCTGGACTAATATATAAGATTTTGGTTTACATGTAGACCACATTAAGATAATGCTATAATCGCAGCCTGCCGTCGGTGCATACCGAACACTCCCTTTGGGCTCAGCTCTACGTTTGAGATTCAAGAAGAAAAAATTTCATTGGTTTTGATCTGTGTGTGAAAAACTAAGCCACTTCATAGCTGTTTGGATGTGCCACCAATAGTGAAAGTGAATAAGTGGAACCATTAAGGCTTTTTGGAACTAATTTTGCAGCATAAACTGATTCTTGTTGTCCTTTAGTATCTTATCATTCTTACGGTTTTCTTTTTTCTTACAGGCAAGCAAGTGAAATAGTAGTATTGCAGATGAGGACCGTATAGATTGAACAGCTTTGTCAGGTCTCTTTTCTCTGCTGTGTATTGCAAAAGACTGTACACACAGAAGTTTTAAAATGTTGAATTTATCAGAAAAGAAGAAAAAAAATGCAAGTTATTCAGAAGCACAATCTACTTATTCTAGCTATTCCTTTGGAATAAATTGCGTTGTTAAGATATATTGGCATAGTTGCTGCATGCTTGGTATGGAAATACATCACTTGAGAAGTATTTGTAGGTAGGAATCTTTAGGAAGACAGATTTTTTTCTGAGATTTTCTAGTGTACAACCAAAAGTAAATACAAAGTAAGTATGTTGACCTGTGTCCCCACCTTCTTTCCACTGCGCTGACTTACTTACATCAAGGAATAACGTTCTTGCTCTAAAAGGCAAAGTAACTGTTGATTTTGGAAAAACAGATTTCGATCTTTTGCTTATGAAGTTTATACATTACCATGGCAGTGGATTATAAAAATGATATTACCAGTAGCAACTTTTCCATGTGACTTCAAAGATCTCTGAATTTTCAGTTATCTGCACAATAACTTCAATTTATCAGCAGGTGGCATCTCAAAACTTAAGTAGCTACCTTCTTACTTGAAATTGGAATCAGTGTAACTTTGCCGTTACTTGGGAAATGATCTTGAAAAAAGCACCATCAACAAATGGTAACTGAGCACTATTTTCCTGAAGAGCTGGTTGCACAAAACCTGACAAGCCCATACAAAAATGGTGTGAAAGAGCAACAGTAACTGCCAGAGTGGGTGCTTCAGGCAATGGCAACAACTGGGCTGAGCTTCCCAGAAGCCTGTGCTGAAATAGACCAATTTGTTCTTATCCTTCACTCTTAAGAATAGGGCTTCCTTGTTTTCTGTATGGGAGAAAGAAAATTTAAAAAGTTCAGGTAATGCTGTGTACAACAGTGCATTGAATCTAGATCACAGTGCCAGTAGTCAATTTCCCACATGGGGAAAAGAGTTTTTCATTTCTGGCAACTGATATTATTTTTGCATTTCAAGTGTACTGCAGTGCTAATGATTCAGCATGCTCTTATTAAGCCAAAATAGAGAAGGTATGGGAAATTGAAATTGGAAGTTTATCATGCTGGGTCTTCTGTAGTGGAATTTATATTAATAATACTATTTTTAAATTCATAGGGATTTACTGTAACATAGTTTGAAAGCATGATTTATAGAACTAAATAATAAGATTTGAGGAGAAGCAATATTTCTGCTAACCTGTATATGAACCATTCAGTTTTTCTGCTTGTGTATGAAAAACAGACAAATGACATAAATTCTTCTGAAGAACAGCTTGATTTGCTTATTAATACATCTAGAAGTGCAGACCAGAAATAATTAAGGTCTCAGAGCAAGTATATATCTGATAATGCCTAACTTTTGGTACTTCATTTTGCAATTTTTATGTCATCTCCCATCTCAGGAGCATGATAAGATTTTATCATAAAGTTGTGATCCTTTTGAAGCTTATATGGTGAACTTGGATTTTGTTTGAAGTTGCCAGCAGTTACTCCTTTTCAACTTACCATTCAATGCTTGAGTATTGTCAGAATTAAGATTACTTCAGTCAGCTTCAGCTGGAGGAGTGGCGACTACTAAGTATGATGCTTTAATACACTCTATATAGCAAAGGACTGCAGAGTAAGTGATACATTTTCTCCATCTGCAAAGGAAATGACAGTTAGCACATCATGTAAGTCTGAAGTATTTCAGTGAAGTTGATTTATTAGAAGAAAATACTGAGAAATCTGTGAGAAGCTACAGAAAGGCCGATAAAGTCTGAAGAGATTGCATCCAGTGAAAATAAAAAAGTGACATGTTAAATCTCTAGCTTGTAACGTTCATAATAGGCTGGACTTGATGACCTTAAAGGTCTTTTCCAGCCTTAGTAATTCTGGGACTCTCTTTAGCATATTTCTGTTTGTCCAGTGATTTTAAAGAAGTCACACAAATTGTTAAGATCAAATCTATTGAAAACGAACAATTCTGACAATGAAATCTTGCTATTCTTGTCAAATTATTGTGTTTGTCTTTTAACAGTAGAAAGTACTCGCCAGTAAGTAAAAGTCAAGGAGACTAACATGGGAGAGGAGTTGTCTATGTTTGAGACTCTGCAGGTTCTTGATGTGAGATAGTCACAAAGAACATTTTGTAGAAACTGAAAACAATTTTCCCAACAGTATTAAACAGATGCAGTATCACTGAACTCTGTATAACTACCCATATATGCAGCAGGTGTGAATTTAATCTTTCATCTTTAAATAATTTTTCTGTAGTCTCACTGCTTTATTATAGGGATGCCAGCATCAAAACAAAGCATGTTTACTACTCCTTTCAAGTCTTCTGTAGCCCAACAAGCTCTTATGTTTTTTTACAATGTAATGTAGTATGTGTAACATGCTTTAGCATGTCTCATATACGATTGCTGAAGAATGCAGGGGAATGTCAATTTCATTGTATAGACTGTAATTATCTTTCATTATGATTAACTACCTATTGAATCTATATATGTTACTGACAGGCCACATTAAACTAGCTAGGGCAAAAATGTTAGATCATGCAGTTCATGCTGAAGAGCAGATTAATGGCTTCTTCAGTGGATAGATAAATGTGAGCTTGACAAGGCAGAAAGGCTATGGTACATATTCTTACTTCTGCCAAAGAACACTGTGCTGCATTGCAGCAGTAATTTAGTCTGTGCAATGAGTACAGTAACACAGCGTGACTCTTGCTGAAACAATTATCTGTACACAGATTCCTCCAGTGATAGCCATTCTTCACAATCACGGTAATCCCATGAAACCTGTTTTGCTCCCACAGTCCCCTTTCCCTCTTTCTTTCTCACTCAAATATGATGGTCATTAGCTATTTCTGCCATCCTATATGCACCAATGGCTAGATTCTGTTTTGCAGACTCGCAGCAGTCCTTTGCTCCTAAAACTTTGATTTTACTTTTTCTGTATCAGTTGTTCCCGTTGTGCATGCATTTCCTAACACTTCAAAATTGGAATGTAGAGAATTTTGCTGGATTGCTGCACTTTCATCAGATGTAAAAATAATAAAATAAAATACACAGTATTAGAAAAGAATGGAGGGCTTACTTGCCTTTACTTTTCAGAGAAGTGTGCTGGTTTTAAGAAGGAATACAATGTAAAAATAATCTAGGTTTAATATGTGTCAGAAAAGTATCAGTTGTTAAAATAGTATTTTGGGATGTTTTAAACATGAAATTGCTTTACAAATGGCTTCTTATAGAGACTTGTGCTGTAACTGCAAGAACATGGAGCAGTTGTACTCATTATACTTTCAAATCTGTAAGCAAGTGAGGTTTTTGTATGTATTTTTCTGTACATGTTGTGAAAGTCTCCAGCCTCAACTTTTAAGTATTTACTGATACTACGGAGTTGAAAGAACTAGAAGTACAATGTTCATCTACTAAGTGTCTGTATATTGGTATGCTCTTCTTTCTAATAGAGATGAGGCGGAAGCAAGCTTGGCATAAGATTAATTAATGATGTAATAGTGAAGGGGAGCAGGCAGCGTTGGACAGAACTAAAATGACTCCCTTGCTACACGTTGTGTGTAAGAAGACTGGGAGAAAAGAGTATGCAGCAAAATTTTTCAGTGTGTCTTTCAGTGCTATGGACTAATGACGTCTTAACTACAAACACTTGCAGTTAGGTCAGCCTTACAGGTCTTATCTCCCTCTGCCAGTGTTCCTGAATGTGGGCCTGAGGCTGCAGTAGAAGTTCTATAGCAAGCCCAGCTCTCCCAGGGAGCTAATTTGGGTATGAATTCCCTGTCACAGGGGATTATTATTGCTTAATCTGCTAATAATGTGGCAGTCTAATCAGGTTACTTTACTGCATGCTGATGCGTTAAGGCTCAATTCTTCTTCTGTAAAAGAAAATAACAAAATTCTCACTGTGTTCTGAGAAAGAAACCTTGGGTCTGCAGTTTGCTTGATGTGTCAAAAAAGACTCACTGTTTTATCTTTCAGTATGAGAAAAAAACAGAGGTTTTAACATATCAAGGACCATGCTTATGAGACATCATAAAAATCTGGCTGATTTGTTTGATTTAGTAAGGTGTTTCCAAAAGTTTATGCTAACTCAGATTATTGATTAGTGTTAATTCAGTGACAGAATAATTTTATAATTGTTCTTCCAACTGAACCATGTACAGTTCAGCAATTTCCATTCTGTTAAATCCCCTTAAACAATACAGACGCTTGTCAGGTTATGATAAACTGCAGGTTTTTTTAAAAAGAGGATATTGTATAAGAATAGGAATGCCATATTTATTTGTTCATTTCAGTTGTGGAAAAGTCCAAAGAAATATTATATTGCTCAGTAAATGATTAAAAAAAAAAAAAAATCCCTTCGATGTTTCCATCTGACACATGACAACATTTGAGTTATGAAAAGGAGGAGTGAGACTGCCTGGAAAGCAGAGTAAAGTCAATTGATAAAATTCCATGATCTAGATGTAAGGTAGGAAAAAAAGTAATAAAAATAAAACTAAACAGCCCCAAACAAACAGCTTTAATAAGGCTAAGTTATATTTTAGGCATTTCACTTTTAATCCAAGGTTCTGTTAATGGTGTAGGATAGCAGTATTTTAAAATCCATCACAAGATTTAGGACTGGGAGTTTATTATTATTCCAGTAAATTGTTCCAGTAATGGTTGAGTCTATGATACGAATTCTGTAGTTCATTACACAACAAGCCACTGTATTTACTAGATTTTTTAGTGCTACTTAGCAGAAACAGTCGTATCACATAATGCTGTATTACTGCACAAGGCTTTGTAGAAGATAGTAGTGGGACTAACTGAAAGAGCACTGTAACAGAATTTGGTGTGCTATTTCCTAATTACTGTTTGATGCTAATGAAGAACCTCAGTTCAATACTGGACTAGATTCAAACAACAGGGGAACCCAAAATAGCATTTTATTGGCCAGAGTGCTGAAGTTCAGTACTGTGATATGAAAAAGAAAAAAAAAAAAAAAAAAAAAGGAGCTTTTTCAGTGGTTTGTATTTAGCCAAACCGTGGTAGTGAACAACTTCACTAGGTATCTCCCTATTCTGTCTTAACTTGGGAGTGTTCATACCTAGACCTAGCCCGGGCTGAGTGGTTTGGTACCCACCCACTGTGCAGGTTTAATTCAGATCAAAGAGAGAGGCTTCTATGCATGTCTTAAAGTGTGTTCAGCAAGTGTCGAGCATGGAACGGCAGACTCCTTGTACAAACCAGCTGGGATCATGCTTTGAGCATTTGTACGTGATGGTAGTGTGTGGTGAGGTAGGTCTCCTAATTTAATTTGGTGCTGACTCCTTTAGTCTTGAGTTAAATTAGTTAGTCTAGTTGTTAAATCTGGCAGTCAGAGACCACCTGTGGTTTTGTGATGAATTCTGAAGGACTATCCTGCATCCTTGATGCAGTCTGACCAATGATACATATTCAATTAGGAAACAGATTCTCTTAGAACCAAGCACTAGTCTTCTGAGCATGCCTCCCATGTTTTCTTAAGCCCTGCAAGTAATGCAGCTTTATACAGTGATAGTGCTATGGATAACATACTGATTAATGGAAGGTTAGTGAAGTGGAAATTAATATGATACTATGCTAGAGGTACCAAGCCCAGTTTATTCTGAAGTGTAGTAATGCAATGTTTAATGCATGACAGGACAGAATGATGCAATTTCTGTTGGAATTGAGTCATCAGTGAGAGCTCCAGATAAATCATGTTGCTGTCCTGCAAGCTGCTGTATCTAAAATAATACATATATGACCTTTTAAAACACTTAAATAAGTACTGATAGATGGCTTGTGCCTTTTAAACTGAAAATACCTTTGGCTTATTGCAGTTAGAAAAGGATTTAAGACCTAGAGACAAATATTGATGTAGTTTCGCTTATGCAGCTGTTACATTAAATACAGAGAAAATGGTTTCATTTTAAGGTATTCTCTGAAATCATTAGTAGTAACTGGAACCGAGAAGCTGCTCTAATTTACATCAGTAGAATTAAAGGAAAAAAAAAAGTTTGAAATGCATCTAAAAGTAGTAATTGAAGTACCAATACTGTGGTTTACAGTCCCAAAGCTCCACCAGAACTGCTTAGAGGTTTCATCTTAATGTACTACTGGTGTTTGTATTCTGATTCTACCTAGATATCTCAGTCAGAGCTAAGAGTCACTGAACCCATAAGTGGGCTAGAAGAGAGTGTAATCCTTGGAAGAATTTACAACCTAGAAGACAAAACACATAAAAAGAGGACTGAACATTTGTTTAGCCCAGATATACAGGATACAGTATTAGGATTTCTCTGTTGTCTTAACTTTTTTTTTTTTTAAAGAACTGCTATCAGTCAAACTGAAGCCGTCATTCCCTCCCATGTTAGAAAGAAGATTTATAGGATTGTGAACCCTTCCAGAGACTGTGGTGAGCATGAAGCAGATCACAAGCCTGTAGGCTCTACTGTGATTTAAAAAATTTGGGCTGACTGCCAGAGCTGGGGTTGCTGAGAGGAGGTAGTAACAAGAGGGAGAGTGAAAGTGAGTAGGCAATGATGGGAGTCTAGGGAATGAATGAGAAGAGGTTAAAGTGGAGTTCAGTAGGCAAATGGAATGAAGTTCAACTTCCAAATCTTTGGAAGCTATTGGGAAAGGTAATTGTCCTGTCAGCCATGTGGTTGGTGATAGTACTTGTGGTGAAGGAGGTTTTAGGTCTGCTGTTTTCAAATCTCACCTTAGTAAGCTGTGGGCTGGGTTTCAGTGTTTTAACCTGCAGCAGTGTGAGGTGCTTCAACTCAATTATTGTGCAATTGTTGTTCAGTTATACCTTGCAGTTCCTCAGTGTGTGCTATTTCATCAGAGCGTAACAGCCTTCATCCTATGGACCAGATGTTGCAGCAAGTCCATAAGCAAAAGCTGAAAGGTCTCATGTATCCTCGGGTAATTTCTGATTCTCATCAGCTAGCAGTTCTTTATTAGACTGCTTCTGTTTTCCCTCTTAAGGTTTTTCATGAAGCTTCACACATAATCTAAATGTCTTTTAAGACTCTTACTTGTGCAGGTGGCTGTGCACATACTAGTTTTATCCCATGTTAATCACATGGGATAGAAGTGAAGAATTTATTGAAAAACATTCCTCCCAAAAATCTTATGGCTACCTTCAGCATGGCAGCTGCAAGCACAAGTCTATCTGTCTTTTTAAATGATTCATTTTGGTAAAGTGAAACACATACTCAAACACAGGCATTTTTGTGCCTGTACACACGTGTTTGAAACAGCAGGCTTTTTAAATAGATTTGCTTTCAGGTGTTACAGATATGTTTAATTATTTCCTATTTGTAAGAAACTATCAAAAACATCAAAGCTCATAAGAGATGAGCATTTCTGCTTTGAAAATGTGATTGTGATTATACATTCCTTGATGAAGAATACAGGGAAATAAGGCAACCTTGCATTTGAAGCACTAGGTCTGAAAAACTTAAATCTACTTTGTTTAAAATGTATCTTTAATAAATTCAAGTACAGCTGTTAAATTGGGAAGTAATGGAATTGAGCTCCTACGTTTTATGTGAAGTACATACTCCATTTTTACCTGGTAAGAGTAATCTTGTTATGATGTCAAAGTATGAACAAATAGCCTATCAGTCTTCAGTAAGTAAAAAACCAAATGAAAACAATCCTCAGCAAGTGAATATTTAAGACCAACCAGTGGACTCAATTCCTACAATTTGGGAGTGGTTTAATATCCTTTTTTACTCTTTTCTTCTCTTGTCAAATAATTGATATAAGCAAAAATAGGTAAACGAAAGCATATGGTTTCTAAAGTAATTTTCTTCTGCATAATAAATACTTCAATAACCTTTTTGTATTTTTTCACAGATACTTTCAGTAGAACAAACATTCAGGAACAGAAGTACTTACTCTTGATTGCCTTCTATCAAGGACCCATCAGGCATCATCTTCAGTCTGTTTCTTCAATATTTTTGGCCAAGCAGAGGGAGGGCTTTCTTTGGCACTTGTCTGCCTTAGCTGAACTTCCTTACTGTTTTTCTTATATTACAAATGCCCAAGAACAGCAAGGTAGTGAAAAGAGAACTAGATGATGAGGTCATTGAGTCAGTTAAGGACCTTCTCTCTAATGAAGACTCTTCTGATGATGCCTTTAAGAAAAGTGAACTTATGGTTGATGATCAGGAAGAAAAAGATACGGATGTTGAAGAAGGCTCAGATGTAGAAGATGAAAGACCTGCTTGGAACAGCAAACTTCAGTATATTCTGGCACAAGTTGGTTTTTCTGTGGGATTGGGCAATGTTTGGCGATTCCCATATCTGTGTCAGAAAAATGGTGGAGGTAAGTCCTGTAATAGCTAGTTGTAGCTAAATGATGAAGCTAACCTTCCAGATTTCAAGGTTAGCAGAGATAATCACAGCAAAACCTGCTTCAGCATATCAGTTTTTTCTGTGAATTTTTGCCAGGGCCTATGAGGAAAAACCCACATTCTCTTTATTTAGACACATCTGTTAAGTATAAGATTCCTCTAAGATTCCATTTCCTCATTTTAGGGGAGAAGGTTCTTGATATGACCTTAACTAGTGGTCAAACCAGTGGGTAAGCAAAACATGTATAAATGGAAGGTTTGCATTATCTAGGACTTGACTATTGTTTTGCTACAGTGTTCATTATAGTACTTGGGCAATAAATCAAGGCATTAGATCTGCATGTACTTTAAAGACAAAAGCAGTATTTGGTCTTTTGTATTTAGTGGTACTGTGCTTCACACCGTTACTTTTTAATTGCTTTTAGCTCCTAAGCTATTTGATCACTATTTACTTGCTTCTAGAACAAGGACATCTCATAGCAGTGAAAAGGAATTTTTTACTGCTAATGAATAATTTAAATAATTACATTAAGAGAATGCATCTGGTTTTGCTGTTACATAGTTAATTATTTTCCTAAATAGTTTTGTAAACAACAAGTTTCCTTTCACTTAGAACAATAACATCAAGCTGTTTACTTGTTAGCTGTCCATCTATGGTCTTGAATGTAGTGTGAAGAGTGAGGCTGGAGACCTTCCTTCCTCTGTGAATGCCTGATTAGTGTGCTATGTTCATGCATATCTTATTTTGGCTAGTTACTTTGCTGAATTTAAAAGAAATCTATCATTTTTATGATACAAAAAGTGAATCTGTACTATAGAATAGAAAATAAAGAACAGCAGTTTATTCATGCTGGATTTTAAAAGCTGAATGGCAAAACTGATGAAATTGAGGAGTATAGAAATGAGCCTAGAATATAATTGGAGTAGAACTGTATTTAGTTTTCTCAGTCAGTTCAAGCAGAAAAAATGGAATGTATGCTTTCAAGTATTCCATCTCCAGGATAAAGTCTAAATTCTTTCATATCTCATTATGGTATTTTTTTCTTCCTGTTTTTTCTCCTTTATTCTGTAGAAAAAGTCATTATCTAACAATTTGTGTGGAATCTAAAATTTTCTTCAACTGTAAGTGTAATAGTAACTGAGAAAACTTGTTGAATGTAGTTTCTCAAAAAACATAGCTTTTCAGTGGATGGCAATCTCCTGTAGTCTACTAGACACAGTATAGAATTGAAAATGTATGAGTTGAAAAAATTAATGCATTTCTTAACAGTTTTTAAGACAAACTGATTCATAGTTTAATGAGTGTATATTCTGTATCATTTCGCCCTGAGTATGGTGTCAAGCTGTTGCCTCAAGGATGATGAATTACAGTTGTTTGTGAAAGACTTTGTTTAATGTAGGTAGTTACTAATTTTGCAAACCCATTGGATTCTTCTTTGAACCAACAGAAAAGATCTGTTGGTATGCACCTCATAAGCTATTGGTTTCATGCTGTCAGGTGCTTTTAAAGTTACTCTGCCAGTGAGACTGAATTTAATTCAAATAAAATATAAATGTGTTAAATTAATTAATTTCACATATTAGGGGAAAAAAACAACATAAACCTTCAGGGATTACTGTACTTCATTAATCAAACTGGAAACAGTAAATATGGAGTAATTCCAGGTTAAAATTAAATGTTTTCCCCTGTGCTATCATTGCAGGAACTTGGGTATATAACATAATCTGTGGAGACAATGTTTTCTATATGTGACTGAGACAAGGGTGTATTTAACAATAATTTTGCAACATTTTAGTATGTTGCAGCCTTCAGAAAAACAGAAAAAAGGCAGTGATCCTTAGAGCTAAATCTTACTTGGTTTTCAAGGTAGTCGTAATGCAAGATGGAGAAGGTGATATAAAACATTGAAACATATAAAGTTCGTTAGTGCCTGTATATGTGTGTGCCAATGGGCAGGTAATTCTCACAAGTATGTAAACGAATAGAGAGAGAAAAGGAAAAGTTCGAACACGTGGTGAAAAAAACTATGCACGTTTTAAATGAGGTTCTAGTTCTCTGCTACACATTTCATGTATGTATCATTCTAGGTAAAATTAGAGTGGTTTTGTGCAATCCATTGTAAATATAAGTGTCAGAACTGTTCTGTAATCTTTTGTTGAGAAAGCTTTACTATAAATACCTGCTGAAGTCTCTTGAGTCTAAGGTAGACGGCCTTTCTGTGGGTTTGTATTCAAGTGAAGCATATGGCTAGGTCTCCAGCAGCAGTGTTGTCCAAATATTTTTCATTTTATCTCCTGTCTTAAGGAACTCATCTGACAAATACCATCAGGCAAGGGGAGCATGTTGAAAAGTGTAAACCAATAAATTTCATGGAATCACAGAATCATAGAATGGTTTGGCCTTGAAGGAACCTTAAAGATCATCTAGTTCTAACACCCCTGCATGGGCAGAGACACCTCCCACTAGATTAGGTTGCTCAAAGCCGCATCCACCCTGGCCTTGGACACTTCCATGGAGGGAGCATCCACAGCTTCCCTGGTCAACCTGTTGCAGTGTTTTACCACCCTCATGCTTAAGTATTTCTTCCTAATATCCAGTCTAATCTGCTCTCTTTCAGCTTGAAACTGTTGCCCCTTGTCCTATTGCTGCGCGACCTTGTAAAAAGTCCCTTCCCAGATTTCTTGTAGGCCCTCTATTTTAAATTTAAATTTAAACCAAATAATCTGTTTTGACTTTTTTTTAAACTTTTGGGACAACAACAACAAAACCAACAAAATAAACATAGGAAAGACAAATAGAAGTTAGCCCAAATGCATCTATGTTACTAAGAGGATTTCATGGAGAAAAATTGGGTGTTTACTACCCTGGTTTTGAGAGAGATTGGGTTTGTTTAGGGCCACAGCCTGTAGTACACCAACACTCCTGACTTCAGAGCTCTGTACTGCTTCAGTGATGTACCTGTGGCACCATCTTTAAAGGTATCTTGTGTGCCACTATGCTGCACTGGTGCTTGGACATCCATAGGTATCTTTCCAGTCTCTGTTTCTGAATCTGGTTTAAACCATCAAAACTCCCTTTGTTTAATTTCTTGTGATCCTTCAACAGTTTTTCCTGTTGCAATTTTATATAAACTCATAAATACTTGGAGTAGTAGCTGGTATTTTTTTGTTTATGTTCAACCAAGTTACACCTAGACTGGTTTAGCTCTTTGCTGACTTTCACACTTGACTTTCCTAGAAAAGGGCTTGTCAAGAGGGGTGAGATCCTCTTTGGGCATGTAGCTGCAATGCAGGAAATATCAAGAGGAAAAACAAGGTTGGGAGGGGACTGAGAGCACTCCAGGGTGCTCATTTTCTTGATTTGGGAAGAGAGGAAGGGACAGAAGGAGGTTTAAGGTATATGAATGAGGGGCTGAAGGTGTTCAGTAAATCTCTGAGGAAGTGACTATAGATCTGTCTGCCTCCATCACCTCTGTCCTCACCACAAGTCTTCCTTAGCCCTGGTAAGGAATGTCCAGTCCCCATATGACACTTGAGACGCTTCTTCCACTCTTTGCAGGGTAACAGATAAAAAAGCTGTTTCTTCCTTGATGCCTCACAAAGGTGATTTGCATTGTAGCTGGTTATGCTCTAACTTCACTTGCAAGGGTTTTTTTATATTTATGGTTTTTACACGGTACAGTTTAGTTATTGCTCCTTTGCTATGTGAAGACAAATTTGTGTGTTTGTTCAGACAGGAACAGTTCCTCTAACAATATCATAACCAATGTTAGCATCCAGTAGGTTCAGAGCTGCCTTAGCTTCTTATGATTGAGAGCCTTAAAAATAAACTGGGCTGATCTATGTAGTCTTGCCATGAGACTAATAAATAGTGACAAACTAGACCTGTATTTTCCTGCTGCTCATTGCTATCATCTTGCCAGTAGCTTGCATGCCTTTCATTTTTTTCAATCAAAGGAAAAATGTAAAGTTTACTCTTTCATTGTTGTTTTCCTTTTGACTTAGCTGAAGTAGAATGGTACTTTCACATCTTAGAAGTAACAAAAGCATACTAAATTAGCTGTTCTGCAAGAATTAATGATATTGGAGTGAGTGTTACGAAGAAAAGTGAACATGGTTATCTAAGAGATGCTTCTAGCATTGCACATGTTATTGGGAGTTTTGTGTACCCAAAGATTTTGTGGTACATTTTCATGAGCATTAACTTAATTTTCCTGGTGTGTGTGTTTTTTTTTTTTCTTTTTGTGTGTGTGTTTTGTTTGTGTTTTTTTTTGTTTTTTTGAAGGTCAGTCCTTTTAGTGTCTCTGTGACACAGAAAGTGAAAAGAACTAGTAAAAAATGATAAACAGATAAAAGCTGTGAGCAGCATAGGGAAATCTGTAGCAGATTATCTTTCCATTGTATCTTTAAAAGATTGACGTGAGTCACATAATAGTTTTTACACTTAAGTAGTCTGGATTTTATACTGAAATACCAGCATATTGAACAGTTAAGCTATGTGGTCTTGTAAAAAGCATATCAGCTATTGCTGAAAACTGGTGAGGAAATAAAATGTCAACTTGCCACCCAGAGAGACCTGCACAAGCTGGAGAATTGGGCCCAGGTGAACCTCAGGAGGTTCAACAAGGCCAAGTGCAGGGTCCTGCACCTGGGCCGGGGCAACCAGAGGTATGAATACAGGCTGTGAGAGGACATGCTAGAGAGTAGCCCTGTGGAAAAAGACATGGAGGTACTAATGGATCAAAAGATAGACATGAGCCACCAATGTGTAGTTGCAGCCCAGAAGGCTAGCCACATCCTGGGCTGCATCAAAAGAAGTGTGGCCAGAAGATTGAGAGAGGTGATTCGGCCCCTCTGCTCAGGTGAGACCTCACCTGGAGTACTGCATCCACCTCTGGAGCCCCTAGCACAAGAAGGATGTGGACCTGTTGGAGCATGTCCAGAGGAAGACCATGAAAATGATCAGAGGGCTGGAGCACCTCTTTTATGATGACAGGCTGAGGAAGCTGGCATTGTTCAGCCTGAAGAAGAGAAGACTTCTTGGGGACTTTACAGTGACCTTCCAATACCTGAAAGGAGCCTATAAGAAGGCTGGGGAAGACCTGTTCACAAGGGCATATAAAGATAAGACAAGGGGTAATGGTTTAAAGCTAGAGAAGGCTAGATTTAGATTGGACGTTAGGGGAAGGTGGTGGATCACTGGAACAGGTTGACTAGAGAGATGGTGGAGGCCTCATCCCTGGAGACATTCAAGGTCAGGCTTGATGGGACTCTGAACAATCTGTTCAAGTTGGAAATGTCCCTGCTTATTGTAGGGAGGTTAGCAATACATTCTATGATTCTATGTTAAAGAGGGAGTAGTCATTAGAAGCTACAATCTGGTTGTATAATACAAGTAAGAGCAAAGGAAGTATTCCCATGTATTCCAACATTGAGTATGGATTCAGTGGCTTCTTTATTTAGCTTTTGGTCAATCATTTGTAATCACTGCCTTGAATTCACTGATGACTTCTATATTATTTTGTGAATTTTTATTTAAACTGTATTGTGAGACTTAACATGTAGTTGTACTTCAGTGTGATGAAAAATGTATTATTTTGCTAGTATATTTCTTCATGAAAGCTTATTAGCTAAAGGGATTTTCATCCTTTAGGCAGTTTTGTCAATAGGCCTACTGCGATATGTTTAAACTGTGGAAGACTAGTGACAGAAGACAACCTTCTCAATCGGATAGACTACAAACATGCAGATAAAACATAAAAACTTTTATCAGAGTTTTCCTGATAATAGCAGTTTCTATTTTGTAATGGTAAATAATTTCACTCGTAGGAACATAGTAGACTGTAAACCTATAGTGCTTTGGGGCTTAATTATCATAACTTTAAAAATTCTACCATTTTACACTGAAAATCAGTTGATCTTCATCTGAACGTCAGCTTCTTGCTAGCTTTCTATTTGTAAGTGTCAATAAGCTACAAGAATTAGGATGTCTCCTCAAGACACCCTCACCTTCATGAATAAGGATTAATTCAGACACTAGACAATGAATTAAAAAATCGTACAGCAACAGTTAAAACAAATCTGGAAAGTGTTTAGTTTTTCAGGTTATATCAAGAATGGCTAGGAAAATAAAATTTCTGTAGTTATCTGTATGCTGGTAGCGATGTCATCTTGCATTATTTCTTCTGAAATTATTTTCCAACTCTAATCACTATGAATCATGTAATTTTTTTTGTTTTTGTTTTCCCCCAAGCACTTGCAAGAACTTAAATCCAATGTTAATATTCCATTTCTATAAATAGTGTTGCATTACATACATAATGTAATATCAAGAGAGACAATTTACCAGTTATCCCATTATGGTGCTTAGTTAATAAAAATTAAGAACTCAGATCAGTGCTTTGCACAGTACTAACATTCACAAGTTCCTGAAATCTTTTTTATCTTTGTCTTTAATTCTAGTGAAAGAGGCATAAGGTGTATCTTTTTAAATTTATTTTTTTTCTTTATGAAGTTGAGATGAGTTTTTTTTAATATGAAAGGCAGTCTTCGGAGCCAAAACATGCAAAAAGTGATGTTACAGTAGAATAATTTTGAAAATGTTGAAAGGAGACCTGGAGATCGTGAGCCACACAGAACTGTAATACTCAGAAGACTGCTTAGCTGGCAGATCTAGCAGACAATGTAACAAATTATGGAGGCTGTTCAAGGCCTGCACGCATAGTTTATTGTTCTAATTCAACTAAAAATTATGCTTATTCAGTCTTGTAACTCCACAGACCCATGTTTTCCTGCACCAGCAAGTAGGAGACATGCTGAGCTGTTTCCATGTTAATTCTGTTGAATGATGAAGTGAAGATGTGTTACAGTTCTTTGAAGTATGTCTAGCTTCAAGCGAAGGCTTGAAATAAAAAGCTTTTCCAAAGATGCTGTGGTTTCATGTTGACTATAGGGCACAGAAGCCCTTTTGCAGCTGTGATACACAGTTATATAATCCAGCTACATCCATTATTGCAGTGGAACTCAAATGTACTTTTTTCTGTTATGTCCTTCTCTTGGGGAGGAGCACAAGATCAGAAGGGAGCTCAGCAGGTTTGAGCGATCAGACTAGAGCTTAATGTGCTCTGAACAAACCCTGTAATATGGAGGTGAGGTCTGCTGGCTGCCCACACTGACTTACAGGGTTGGGTTGTGTATAATGCAAAGTGGATTTAACGCCAGATTTATTTAACTCATTTAGTTGAATCTAACTGATTATTCTTGCAGTTTACATTGGTACTGCACCATGGAGCACCCATGTCAGTCCAGTCTTTAAACATGTGCTTAACTTTGCAGCCTTGTGATTAAGGTTGTGGACTGGGACACTGAAGAGCTGGGTTCAGTTCCTGCTCTAGTACAGTCATCAAGTGGGATACAGGGTAAGTCACTTAGGCCCCAATTTTTTTGAGCTGTTCAGGCTTGTCTCTCAGCTGTGCAACACCTGTATAGTTAAGACTTCAGGTGTCATTTAGAGTAGTGTTAGACTATTTAAAAAACTATGTATTGCTGGCATTCCATTAATTGTATGACCAGGTTTTTAAAGATGGTGATGCCGAAGCTCATTTGCAATGTGAATTTACAATATACTTCTGTCTCGCAGAATTTTTGAGTGAATGCTGATGACAAATCAAGGGTGTTTAATGATATTATGTGTTTTCTACATTCTTAAGATATACAGTCCCCCTCATTTTGGAACATAGTTGTTACTCTATTCCTCAATTTCTCTCACATTTATTTTCTTCTATCTGTTGTCTGTCTTTTCATAGTAGAAAGTCCTTTGCATTTTTTACTGAATAGGAATTTAGCTGCTGCCTCAGTAGAAAGAATACTTGAGTACTTGACAGTCTATACTATGCTTAGAGGGGATAGGTAGACCCTGATGTTTGGGTCTTTGAAGGAGTATTGTAACCTCAAAACCAGTACGTTGTTCAGAGCCTGGCATAGGTTTTGACCAAATGCTGCTCAGGCAGTATTATTGCATATCATATAATGAAAATAAAACACAAGGAGCTGTTTCATTGCTAACAACAGCCTACAGACTGTGACCTAAATAAGATCAGTATTCTTCATCTGGTCCACCAGTAGTTTTTCTCAGATTTACTTTCATCTTTTTTCCTACTTTTCTTAGACATGAGGTTGTAGTTACTCACAGAATTACAGAATCATTGGAGGGCTTGGAAGGGATCTCTGGAGATTACCAAATCTACCCCTTTGCTAGAGCAAGATTGCCTAGGGCACATTACACAGGACTGCATCCTGGCAGGTTTTGAATGTCTCCGGAGAAGGGGACTGCACAACCTCTCTGGACAGCCTATTCTAGTGTTTTGTCACCCTCACAGTGAAGAAGCTTCTGCATATGTTCCGATGAAATTTCCTGTGTTCCAGCTGTGCCCATTGCCCCTTGTCCTGTCACAGGGCACTACTGAAAAGAGTCTGGCTCCATCCTCTTTGCGCACACCCTTTAGATACTTATATACATTGATAAAGTCTTCCCTCAGCCTTCTCTTCTCCAGGCTAAAGAGTCCTAGCTCTCTCATCCTTTCCTCATGAGGGAGATGCTTCAGTCCCCCAGTCATCTTACCCTTCACTGGACTCTCTTTAGTAGTTCCCTGTCTCTCTTGAACTGGGGAGCCCAGAACTGGACTCAGTATTCCAGCTGTGGCCTCACCAGGGCAGAATGGAGCACAGTGCTTCACATCTTAACAAGATCTTTCTAATGGAAGATGATGTCCAGTTTCTGTGTCTTTCATGAAGAGCGAAACAGCAAGTGGACCTAAGTATGAGTGGATGGTACCATAAAATCTGAGGTGTCTTGCATGGCTTAGAAAAGTTTTAAGTTTTCTAAAATAAATGATATTCCACAAGATAAGCTATCAACTCAGAATATGCAAATGATCGTGCATTTTGATAGACTCCTAAAAAAGCCTTAGAAAATTGACACTGGATGAAGAGACTTAAAGTAGGACTTAGCTGGAGTTGAGAATAAAGCCCAAATTTGTTTCTCAACTTTGATCATCTTCTCTCTCATCACAGATATGAATAGACTGATCATACAACTTAATAGCGCTAAGTGTAAGATGCTGAGCTCTTCAGATCTTTGCTTTGTAGCTTGCTCTGTCATGCTGCAGTCTGCATCCCTCAAGCGCTTTTCTTTAGCCATACAGTGGTTGCAATAAAAAGTCTTGAGCCCGTTGACCTAGGTGGCCAGCAAAGTCCTCTGTATTGCAGCCCAGGAGCCACGCATTTGAAAATTATATGCCACATTGCTTATTGCTGATGCCCAAATGTTTTGTTAGCTCTAGTCCTAATTACTCTGAAACCCCAAGGACAAGTTAGGCTCTGAACTTGGTAAATTTAGTGTATGGATATATTTGCTTGCAGTTAGTTCTGCTGGAATAAATGGAGATGCATCCTGTAGTTAGAATTGTGTATGACCACTTCCTTGAATAAAACTTTGAAAAAATGAATTGGTTTAGATATGAATTTCTGACTGTAAAGTAACAGATACATTTTCAAATACGTCTTTAAGGAGAATTGGCCAGTACGGAAAGATCTGGATCTACAATACTCCATTTCATTTCCTCCTCATATCTCTAGGCTTTGTCTGTAGGCTCGTAGAAATGGGCTGATAGAGTTTTCTTGCTTAGCTGGATAGAATCATTATTCTGTAAATTGTGAAATCCCCCTCCTGAGCATCGAATATGTACATGGAGAAGTCAATGGGATGGTCTTTTGAAACCACTTAAGACTGGATGAAATTCAGAATGTTATATACACAGTATGTTCTGTATTTCCCTTACAGATTCAGTCCTGCTGCTCTGTTAAATGTCAAGGTGTAGATTATTTTTTTTCAATAAATGTTGATTCGGCTTCTGATTGCATCACTGTATCTCTAAAAAGTTTGATCAAATGCCCAGAATTTCACACAAGCAAACAACTAGATTAGATAATAACTCACTTTCAGTATGATTTGCCTCAAAATTTTACAATGCTTAAGAAATATGATGTCTGGCCTTTTCATATCTTACAAGATGTATGGTCAAGATTCAGGTAAAATTAGATTTTGCATGTGATAAAAAAGCTTTATAGTGAATGACACCGATTCAGACTTGATGCTATTACAAGGTTTCACATTTGTTGTTTCAAGTTCTGATTTTTCTCCCTCTCACTCTGATTTATACTTTATTCCTTTCATAGGTGCCTATCTTGTGCCATACTTAATCTTGCTACTGATAATAGGGATTCCACTATTTTTCTTGGAGCTTGCTGTGGGGCAGAGGATCCGCCGAGGGAGTATTGGTGTGTGGAATTATATCAGCCCCAAACTTGGAGGAATTGGATTTGCAAGCTGCGTAGTAAGTTTTTAAAATTAATCATGTGGTTTGCTTTCAGTCCATATGATTTAGATTTACTGTTCTGCTGCAGGAAAAGGCCACTGATTTGGAGATGTGCTTCAAGGTCAGTTGATGTCCTGGAAGATCTTAAACAAGTACATTAAAAAATATTAATAGAGATGTGTCAGTAAAACCAGTCAAATTGGATCTTTTTATTGTTTTGAAATTAGGAATTAGGCAACAGGGTGGTCTTCGTGAGAAAAACAGCCTATAAAGATGTAGATGTTGCATAATAAATCCAGAAAAGTGAAAACTTAGGAAATGTCAAGTACTTTACTGGGGCAAGCCATTCAGGTCTTATTCTGATTTATTGACATTAGTTAAAATTAGGTTCGGTGGCTGATACACAAAAAATATGCAGAAGCTTAGTAGGTGGGTTTTTTGAAATGTAATTAATAAAAGTAACTTTTACAATATGTTTCCTTTTTATAGGTATGTTTCTTTGTGGCCCTGTACTACAATGTTATTATTGGATGGAGTCTGTTTTACTTTTCCCAGTCTTTTCAGCATCCATTACCATGGGACCAGTGTCCTCTAGTTAAAAATACATCTCATACCTGTAAGTCTATATTAATATTATTAAAAGTCATATAAAATGTATAAAAAGAGAGATTTTTTAATAAAAATGAGAGAAAGTACAATTCACAAACTTGTTTATGGGAGAAAGAGTTGTATGCAAAGCTGGTTTTGCATCTTAATGAAATGGCACATTGTAATACTTGGAAAAAATAGAAGAAAAACCCCTAAAATAAATATGCTTTATTTGTAAAGCAACATCACTATCAACAGCATTTTCAAGAGTAATGAAATTAGCAGAGTGCTGCTTAATGTGTTACAGTGAAAAAAGTTCTGATTTATTTTTTCCTGATTTTGATACTGTTTTATATGCTTTCTTGGTGAAAAACAGGTATACTATGGATATTTTGACATTTCAGTTACTAGGATGCTTCCTAGTGACAAAAAATGTTGAATTACTAACAAAGCAGAAAATGGAAGATTGTAAACATCAGTGAAATGCATGTGATAAAGCATTTTTTGGCTTTGTGAACCTGTAGAAATTAGATAATTGGTCATTGGTTTCTTGCTATAATGAGATGGTCTCAAAACAGCATTAAAAGTTCCTTCTCCCTAAGTTTTGGTTTTCTCATAATAGTTACTTTTAATTATTCTTGGTCTTGAAATATGGAATATTTAATTTCTTTTTATTTTGGATCTTATTTTTAAAAAATTACCTTGTGTGGTTTTTTACCCCTTTAATAAAGAATATAACCAGAGACATTTGAAAAATTGTCCAACATTTTTATTGTGTCTTTGCCAGATTTGCTTGCTTCAGTTGTTTGAAAAGTCAGTATATGTGAATGTTGGCACCCAGTCAAACTGACTGTATTGCACAGGGTATTGTCCATTAACGCAGCCACAGTGTTTGTCTGTTTATGGACTCTAACCCTGCTTAAATATTAAGATCTATTATGTTAGCATAACTTTAGCAGAGGTCATGTGAACTAAGCTTTAACATGGAAAATACTATATTTGATAATAATCTATCATTTTTGGCAGCGTGTTTTAGTGAAGATCTGACACTTGTGTAAGGTTTCTTGAAATTACTATATTTTTTCCTTTTCATTAATAAGCCTTGACTCAGAACCTAGCTTAGAGATGTGATTGATTGTCAGATGCACATAATTTTTTAAAAATTAAGTAAATATTTGAAGAATTCTTATATGCGTTATGTGTCTAGATACGATTCACACAGTCTCTTAAACTGTTCGGTAATGTGAGTAAAGCAGAATTACACTATAATTAAAAATCACTTCTGGAATACACATAGCAACTTTAATATGGCTGTGTAATGGGCATTTTTTGCCTTTTCTCATCACCTTGATACCATGTTTTATAATTTGAAATAGTAATTGCCTATTGACTTGAGTGTCATATCAAACCAGATACAATTGAGAATCTGTTTTCTATATATTTTCAAAATTATGTTCAATTCCAGAGAGCTTCTTTTCATAGCATATAAGTCACAGTATCATATGCAGGGAATCTGATCTTTTGTGTGGTAAATGAAATGTGTGTCTTCATCTAGTTGTGGAGCCTGAATGTGAAAAAAGTTCTGCAACCACTTACTACTGGTACAGAGAAGCACTGAATATTTCCAGCTCTCTGTCAGAGAGTGGGGGTTTAAACTGGAAGATGACTATCTGCTTGCTGGCTGCCTGGGTCATGGTATGCCTAGCCATGATCAAAGGCATTCAGTCTTCAGGCAAAGTGAGTATGCTGTTTACCTAAATGACGGTGTTTTACTTTGAAACTTTTCATGACATTTTTGTTCACCACACCCTCTGTTTGCTTTCTTACAATACCTGTAGGAGCAGGTTAGAAGCTTTGACTCACCCTGGTATTTGTATGATCTAAATGTTAGTAGTTAAGCATTAAAATTTTAATAATTTTAGTGGGAATTGTAGTAATTTAGTGGGAATTTAGATCTGAAGAATAATAACTGCGTAGCTGTTGCAAGTAACTGTACCTCAGTTTTATAGTGCAGCGTGGCTCTGTGTTCGCAAACGTCTAAGGAATTTGTTTTCCAGGTAAAGTCACAGTGTGATTGCAGTGCACACAGGTTCTCAAAATGCTTTGTCATTTTTCTTGTTACTGTCATTGTTATCCATTCTTCTGTCACTGACGCAGTGGCTTTTCAGGATTCTGGATTGTTTCTTTTGACTAATAACTAATCATTGCTTTGCACCTGAGGACGTTGCCTTGTATTCCTTTCCTTTCCATGCAGCCAGCTGGATTGACTAGTGAATGATTTGCTAATTCTGTTGATCTCAGTGGGATTTTCTGATGAAAAATCATCTGTTCTAATAGGAAAATTCTGTGCTATTAAAAAATTTGTCACTGAGGTGGAGAATTCTGTGACGTCTTCAGTGTATTTCAGTTCAAGAAACAACTCGCAAATTTAGTGAGAGAATAATTTTACTGAACTTCAAAGTACAGAATAGATTTGCTTTTCAACGATGGACAATGAAAGATCATATTTGATTACTAATCTGTTTTTGTATTGGCAGTAAGTATTATTTAGTGATTTTAAGCCACTGGTTATGTACTCTCCATTGACTCTTGCCCTCTCCTGAATATCTGTTCATACTCTGTATCTTTACCATACAGAATCATCCTGGTCCAACTATAACCTAAATCCACCAACCATAACGTAATCTAGCTGTTCAGTGCTTAAATCATGTCCCTAAGCACCACATCTGTATTTCTTTTAAACACTTCTGGGGATGGTGACTTCACCACCTCCCTGTGCAGCCTGTTCCAGTGTCCAACCACTCTTTTGGTAAAGAAATTATTTCTAATATCTAGTCTAAATCTCCCCTGCTGCAACTTCGGGCCATTTCCTCTCATCCTGTCATTATTCACTTGAGAGAAGAGGCCAACTCCCATGTCCCTACAACCTCCTTTCAGGTAGTTGTAGAGAGCAATGGGGTCTCCCCTCAGCCTCCTCTTCTTCAAACTAAACAATGCAATGTATACTTGAATCAAAGTGCATTTGTAAAGTGAAGCATTTTTAAAACAGTCTAATTCTGTCCTTCTCATTGTCATCTCAATGAATTGACACTGAATTTCCTGGGAAGCCTGGCAATTTGTTATCAGTTAGTCAGCACAATGGGAACCGTATTGTTTCAGTACAGTACAGAATTTATTTTACAGTCATGTGATTTTGCTTTCTTCTGCAGAGACAAAGAGAATGGGAAATGTTCTGCATATTTCTTAGAGCATTTGATTTGGTCATGTATCCAAAAGATAGCAAGTAGTGAATGAAAGTATTGAAAATAAAGTCTGTGGATGTCATGTTAAGTTTCTTCTTCATGTTTTTCAGATCATGTATTTTAGTTCCCTTTTTCCTTATGTGGTACTTTTATGCTTTCTGATCAGAGGACTGCTCCTTAATGGGTCAGTGGATGGAATTCGACACATGTTCACACCTAAGGTATGTGCTTAATTTCTGTTTGCAGTGTATCAAAGTTTCAGTGGCAATTTGACTTTTTATGAATGCTCTCATTTAAACTTACTGTCTTCATAGAACATTTGGCCATATTTTTGTTTGGTTAAATTGCAAAATTGTTGTTGACCTCAGTGGCATGTTATCAAGCCTTATGGTCCAAAGGCTCTAAGAACAGTTCCATAGGTCTGTGTAGAGTTACCTCACTTAGGTGAAGAGTTTCCATAGTTAGATGCCTTTATAAAGCTAAGCAACAGAAAGTGCTGTTTACAGGATTCAGGATGTTTAGAAAGGTCTAAATACTGAAAAGTAAATCTTGCCATTCTCTATGATTGAAATGCCTAGTTTTGGGATGTCACAGTGAAATGCCTTACCTTGAATGCTGTCATGACTTTACGTAATTAATTTGTCCCTTTTGACAGAGGGCAGATTTGTTCCTTTTTATAAATAAATCAATGCTGTTTTGCATAGTAGCCCAAAGTACAAGACCTGTCTTTAATCCTGAAGTAGTGTTAAGTACTCAGCACTTAGCTTTCCTTACCATGTTTCTTATGGTTGTCATGCCAAGATAGCAGCAGGTCTGAGCATGCATTTTTCACTGTCAACATTTTTGCAAGGAAAGTGTCTTCCAGAAGTTTAGATTTTAAAACTACAGAGGTGAGAAGGAATGTTAGAAACAATTGTTTAGTCTCATGATCTAAATGCTGCCTACACCCATATCAGGTACTTGTAACTGTATCTGGACTACAGGAACAGCATATTTGAGTAGTCAGAGCCATACTCCGGAACACATATTGCTGGGCTTCGTACTATATTATTAAATGGACTTTCCAGCAAGTCCATTTCATAATATAGTTGAGCAGAACAGGACTGATGTTTCAAAAATTTAAGCCAAGTAATAGGATTATTAAAATCAGTTCACATAGTGGCTAATGCCATATGACAAGATATCAGTTATTTTGATTCCACGTGTTTTGAGTATGTGGAGAACTGTCCTCCTATCCAAATGACCTTTGTTAGCTATCACATTGTTATTTCTTGCATTGTGGTATGCGGTCATGCTCGGCTTCACTCACTGTCACTGCTTTAGAGTCATGGTTCTGCAGGAACTTGTGGATTGCTCAGGCAAATTTGGGAAATTTGAGGAGAAGAGAAATGTAAGGCTTATGAACAAAGAGGAATTCTATAGCAGAGATGGAATACAGACCTCTTGTGGCTATAATTTGGTTTCTCAACCACAGTACTAATCCTTTCAAGAGAAGGACCACTAGATACTGAGGGAAGGTGAACACTGAAAATCCCCTTGAATATCAGCATCTCTTAACTCTTCACTAATCTGTCATGAGTTAGACCTAAAATAAGTCAGAGCCTGATGCTCGCTTCCTAGCTACATTTTAACTTAATTATACAGTTGTTTTAATCTTCAGATAAATGAACGTGAAAGCAAAATTGTTTTTAATTTCTACTGGCTTCCAGTTCTGTATCTCAAAATTTAAGTTGTGGTTTAAATTTGAGGTTAGGAGGCCTGTATGTCACATACACTATGTGACTGTATGCCTTTAAAAGCATTTTCATTGTAATCTCTGATTGTTTCAGTACTTCAGAACTAATTTGGGGTGTAGGTTCTTGTGCAACCACCTGAAGGAATTCAGACTCCCCCACCTGTTGTCCACAGTTTATTTGGGCAGACAGACTGTGACAAGGACTGCTAATCTAATCTAGTTTGAAAAGAATACAGATAGATAGACATGAGAGTGAAGGGAGGAACCTCTTTTCAGCCTCAATTAGGTCACAAACAAAAACATTTTGACCACAGGTGATCACAACACATTTCCACAGAAGAGTTGTGTGAGCACAGCAGGGGGCTGGCACACATTGTTGCAGGTGTGAGAGGGCAGGGCTGATGAAGAAGGGAAGAATTTCTCTGTTTGGCATAGATGATGAACAAAGCAGTAATCCTAAGTAATAATCATGATGAAAAACCTAAAGAAAGGTATAGGAAAAGCCCACTGAAGCAAGATACTGTGATGAAAGAGTAGGACTGTATGAAGCTTAAATACAGAGCCCCCACAATTTCACAGAAAATAGAATAGAAAAGCATTTATAAAATTATTTTTAAATGGTAGGCAATTTGTATCTGATGATACCAAATGATACATTGCAGAAAGCAAGAAGTGTTTCAATACCTAAACCATTTAGACTTAGGAAATTTAAGAATATTCCTTGAGCTCCCTCCAGTGGAAAAGCTCTGGCATGACTGGGTGATACACGCAGATTGAGCTACATGTGATACTTGTGCATTATAGTTGTAACAAAAATGTTAAGTCAGGAACAAGTTGCTTGTCATAAATACCTTTTTTCCCCCACATATATTTTATTTTAGTTCATATAATTAAATAAAGAAGGTATCTGCTACCTATCTATAAAAATATTATACCTGTATGGGAAACTGTAAATTTTTTAAAAATATTTGCATAACAACAACAGATTAGTTGTTTTCTTCAGAGTAAGACAGTCTAATAATGCTTGCAGTGATGCTGATGCTTTTTAGTTTTACTGTTTTCAATAAGCCTAGGGCTGGAAAAAAAAGTTACATGCACAGATGTAAGGTCTTTCACTGGTAAATGAATGGAGGCCCTGAGTCAACTTGAGAAATTCAAGTATTTAAATCTCATATGGACTTTTAAAATGATTCAGTGTCTAGAAGAGTCTAAGATAGACAGCTCATAACTTTGTAACAAAGGTAATTCTTGAACTATGGTCATCTGAGCAATACAGTTTTTTTTTTTTTTTTTATGAAAGGCTTAGTTATTCCTCAAATACATGACCCACTGAACTTAGGGTAGGTTCAAGGCATTTGGCTTAAGGGAGATTTGATTTTTGGACTGGACAGATTGTGGTGGCCAGTGTTTATTTCCTGTGTTGTACTTTGCTTTACGTATTTGCATGAAAGAGAATTCCATACACTCATGTGTCTCGTAGTCACTTTATTTTTTGGAAAAGTAACAACAATGCAACTTTCAATGTAGTGATTGCATTTATAAGAGGGTTGATCATCCCAAAATACTTCATAATTCTGATGTCAATACACTGATTGTAAAAAAAAAAAAAAAAAAAAAAAAGACAAATATTGTAAAAAAAGAAAAAAGAGTGTTTTCTCTTACACCTCAGTATAACTAGCAGTTATCGTACAGCTCTAGTAGTGTCTTATTGTTGGGAACATACTGTATAGCATGTTTCTCTTTAAGTGCTCAGTTTAAGGTGTCTCATTCATCTTTATTTTTATCATCATGAAAGTGCATTTGTAGTAGAGTATTAGCATTTAATGATGTAGGTTGTCTTCCTGATTTGTTTTTTTCTTTTTTTTTTTCTTTTTTTTTTTTTCTGTTGTCTTTTCATATAGTAGAAATGCATTTTATAGCTGACATATATTATATCTAATTTCAAACAGCTTGAAATAATGCTGGAGCCCAAGGTCTGGAGAGAAGCTGCTACTCAGGTGTTCTTTGCCTTAGGGCTTGGATTTGGTGGAGTCATTGCCTTTTCAAGCTACAACAAGAGAGACAACAACTGCCATTTTGATGCTGTACTGGTGTCCTTCATCAATTTTTTCACTTCTGTGCTGGCAACTTTGGTGGTGTTTGCAGTTCTGGGCTTCAAAGCCAATATCATAAATGAAAAATGTGTTATCCAGTATGAATATTCATTTATTTTTATTATTACTTTTATGGTATATTTCATTTATGATATTACACAGATTAAAAAGTTTGATTTCTCTGTTTTATTTTGTTTTTACAGAAATTCAGAGAAGATTTTAAAACTTTTGAAAATAGGCAATCTGAGCCAGGATAT
Organism: Apus apus; assembly: GCF_020740795.1. NCBI lineage: Eukaryota > Metazoa > Chordata > Aves > Apodiformes > Apodidae > Apus > Apus apus. The sequence goes on from NC_067282.1 coordinate 162,727,033, forward strand.
GATCCCACATCATATCAATTTCTCAAGCATTACAGCAGAAGATTACAATTTAGTTTATGACATTATTCAGAAAGTTAAAGAAGAAGAGTTTGATTCTCTCGGTCTGAAATCTTGTCAAATTGAAGATGAACTTAACAAGGTGGGAGTAATAAATAAGTCTTAAATACAGAGATGCTGAACAGATGAGTATTTTTAAGCCAGAAATAAACTGTGAAGTGTACTTAACACAGAGTATCAGTACAATGTACCTGTGAGCGGTGGACCTATAGAGATCCATGCAAAAACATGTTTCTGTGCAGGGATGGATTCCAGCTTACCTGAGGACTTTTGGATCCAGTATCTTACTATACATTTTAACTGATTTATAATATATTCTGATCATTGTATCACTCTTCTGAGGAGATTTTAAAGTTCTGTTTTTGAAAGGAATTGTGCATGAGGATTGTTTACAAAGATTAACAGGTTGTTCTTAACTAATTTTATAATTGCTTAATGAGTATCATCCTGTGTTGAAATCTTTAAGCCAGATCTGTAAAAGAAGGGATATTCTTCCTGCTTTTTCAGAGTTTTAAACACAGACCTCCGTGTAGTTACATCACTATCTGAAGCTAAAATATCAAATAGATGACTTAGAGATTAAAAGTTGCTATACTACTCCTGCCATGTAAATTTGAAATAAATATGGATAGAAATTAATTCCTTTATATACTTACTAGAGAGAACAGAGTGTATTCTGTAGCAGTCCTGCATAATAGTACTGCTTTGAAATTATCATTGAGAGGAAGAAGTGTGTTGTTAATATCAACCAATTTAGATTCTCAGCCAAATCCAATATTTCAGTAAATAGTATTAAGTTCACAGATTTGGAAGAATCATGTATTAAATAGCAGCTTCACACTCTAACTTGAAGATGTAATCAATGTCATTGCATGAACATGAAATCAGCCTGTCACACTAGAAAAAAAACCCTGTCCATTAATAATGTGTTTTTTTCTCATTGACAGGCAGTTCAAGGAACTGGTTTAGCTTTTATTGCCTTTACAGAAGCAATGACCCACTTCCCTGCTTCTCCCTTCTGGTCAGTCATGTTCTTCCTCATGTTGGTAAATTTGGGACTTGGAAGTATGTTTGGAACCATTGAAGGCATCATCACGCCCATTGTTGATACCTTCAAAGTCAGGAAGGAAATTCTTACCGGTGAGTTGCACAAACTTTCTTTTCTCAATAGAGTAGTAAGCTTAAAATTTGAGAGTATGAAGTCTTGTTTTTTGACATGAAAGTTTACAGTGCTGACATTTTACAGAGCAGTAAATCACTGTATTCCAGACTGTACTTCCATGCACAGGCACGTTAATATCTGCAAGAAAAACTTTTCCCTGAATGCTACAAGAGCAGGGATATCCTACAACTTAAATTTTAATTGAGAATTTCTGTTACAGGTTTCTAGTTAGTCCTTCTGAGCTCTTTCAGAACATTTTCCAGCCTGTGTCACAGATCATGGAAACTAAGGAAAATGAAAGAATGAAAATGCTTTACAAATTATTCTAAGTAGGCCAGATGAAGTCTTAGTATATGATGAAATGTTTATTATATTAAAAATCAGTGCAGGTACTCTCTAGAGAAACATGTTTTTCCCTTTTGAATGTGGAAAGGGTCTTAAACAAGATGTCTAATTTTTGGTTGTTTTTTTTTGTTGTTGTTATGTTGTGTTTTTTTTTTAATCTGCAAAGTTATTTGAGATGTAGACTTATCATGGAGCTCTGATTTTGTAGCAGTTTCTCTTTTTGATATAGAACATCAGCAGTAATTGTGAAAGTTAGGTTTCTGAAAAATCTTCAGGACAGCTGCAAGGGTCTTGATGTGTTATGCACAAATTTAGATTTCGTTTCAATACCTGTGACAGGAGGGATAGAAAACAAAAATATGTAAGCTATTTTAACATACATAACTGTGAAGGAAATAATAATAATATATTTTAAAAGAGTTAACCCCTGATGCAGGAGAGCACTATTCTTACCTGACTGCTCTCCTTACCTTACTTAGGTAATTAGTAGTGATAGGATGAGTAGGAAGGGTTTTAAGCTGAAAGATGATAGATTTAGATTGGGTATTAGGAAGATATTCTTTAATATGAAGGTGGTGAGACACTGGAGCAGGTTGCCCAGGGGAGTTGTGGATGCCTCCTCCTTGGCAGTCTCAAGGCCAGGTTGGATGGGGCTTTGAGCAACCTCGTCTAGTGGAAGGTGTCCCTGCCCATGGCAGAAGGGTTGGAACTAGGTGATCTCTAAGGTCCCTTCCAACCCAAGCCATCCTATGATTCTATAATGATATTTTACAGGAAGCTTATTCAGCTTTTTTATTTTTTAGATTTGCAATCTGAAACTTTAGTTCTTTTAACTTCTGATTTCCTATAATTGATCTAGTGATTAAGTAATATGTACGATGTTTAGCTTACCAGTTCTGTTTGTTTTAGCCTAGCATTCACATTGTTAAATATTTAATGAGAAATAGTCACTGTTAAATCAGGACTGCTGTAATATGGCAATTACAGTAATTCTAATTTCATAACCTTTCTGTTATGTAGTGAATAGATAGGATTACTGATATTCTTAAAATGGAGACACCTTAAAAAGGAAAATCTTACCAACACTGATTGTATGAAGTAAAGCATTGAAGTATATCTTTGCTGTTTTGAACTCTTGAATTCCTCTTTGTCTATGGAATTTTGTTATAATTTCAGTTCACATTTCTGTCCTTTTGTTCTTTATTCCAGTCATCTGCTGCTTGGTAGCATTTTTTATTGGCCTGATCTTTGTGCAGCGCTCTGGAAATTATTTTGTGACAATGTTTGATGACTACTCAGCTACTCTGCCCCTGCTTATTGTGGTCATTTTGGAGAATATTGCAGTCACCCGAATTTATGGAATAGACAAGTAAGTAAAGGAAATTTTTCTCCCTGTCGGTATCAACAGTATGCATTACAGTAATTATTCCTGCTTTAATTACATCGCATGAAATATGTGTGATGTGCACATAAAAACATGTAAGTAGAATGTGAGTGAATCTGTACATGAATCTGGTCTGTTTTAAGAACAGGTTTGGAGCAAGATACACTGCATCATTACAGGGTAGTGAAACGCAAAGAGCAATTGCAACAGATTCAAAGAGAGAAGGATGCAATAAAAGAGGCAAAATTAGAGAGTTAGAAAAGAGACTTGATGTGCAAGTATGAGGAATTTATATAGAAATAAGGCGGCAAGAGGAAGACTTCAAGAAGTAACAACCATGATCTAAGCAGCAAATGAGGATAAGTAGTTCTGAGTAGATCTGCAGTATTCCAGGCGCCCTGAGAAAGGAACAAACTATACTGACAGTAACAATATGAAATTTTAAGTTTGTGAACCAGATTTATGTTGGGGTGTTGTAGCAATTGTACTTTGCGTTAGTTGTGAGAGAGGAAATTATAGCAAAGAACAGGGGCAAAACTTGGAAGCAGCATGGTTGACAAGGAAGTGAAGTGACCTTCTTTGAGTGACGACTGAAAAGACCATCAAATCCCTCTTATTTTTTTAGGTTAAATGACTGAAGTAATCAGAAAGTGTTCACTAAGTGAGATCAATGTTTGCCACACTAAAAGAATAGAAGGTTTCCTATCAACAATACCTCGTGCCATCCACAGATAAAGCAGAGTATGCTATACTGGCATCTTGAATTAATTTAAACATCTGTGATTCCTTTGCATGTACAAAGGGTGACATAGAATGGATATTTTTTTCATTTGACTTTTCACTTGTTCAATCCAGTCTTCCTTCATAATGAAATAAAACTACAATAAGAAAATTTAATTATATGGTTTCCAGACATTTTTTCTGCTCTAAGCGTGTAGTACATGGTCTGCTTACTCATTATGGAAGAATTCCCACTTGGCCCACATGTATAATCCTATAATTGATCACACAGACATGAAAACACCAATATAGATCTTTCTACACATGCAATCAAAAGGTGAAACATATGACCTGGGTATCAGATTGGTAATGTCCAGCCAGATAAGAGTTCCACTGTAAAGGGAGGTAGAGATGCCAAAAGTTAGAAATTTACCTGTGAAGAAGTTGGTGTTTAGGCGTGGCTAAAATATGGTAATACTTTGCTTCTGAATCAGAGTGCAATTGATTCATGATTTCAGAAGGGGTTCTGATAAGATATAGTGAAAAGTTAGCAGCCAGATTTGTCATGCATAACGACCATATGAACCTTCCTCTGGAGTATACCTAGTACTTCTTCTGATGTGCATTTCTCTAGAATATTTATCTTCAGGAACCTTGCATTCTTCTTTGCAAAAACTGCCAGGATCAACAACCTCAAGTTGTTGGTTGTGGTAGTGTCGAAGGATCATGCACATAGGTAAAGATCCATGTGTATTTCTTGTTAAACACATTGTCTTTGATCAGACAGGAAAAAAAGCACATTGCATCCGAAAGGATTACAGCCAAAAGACAGAAAAAAGACAACATATGGATACTTGTAGCCAAGGAGACATAAAATATTAAATACTTCCGGTTAACATCATAAGCCCTGGTCTTGGTAAGCAGCTGCTACCAAAATTCGTATAGACCTCACAGCAAACAAAACTTTTACTGAAATAGAATCAGAGGTATTTGTGGGTTACACCACTCATAACTGAGGGACAATACTTATCACGATACCTGAAAATCTAAGTGAGAGGCAAATACTGGAATCAGTGCTAAAGGAGCTTGGTAGCTTTTAAAATAGGGTAATTAGGATGGAGATGATGACTTTAAGGTGAACGTAACAAATTTATGTTTAATTGGATGAAGAACTGGAGATCCCAGAGAGGAAAGGCTATCTTGAGAGGGCACGAACCATTTGTAAATTCAGCTTCTTTTTAACAATGTGTTTCATTGCAGTGTAAACAAAGGACAAACTATCCCAAACTATGCAGCTCAAAATTTTTTGTGAGTTTATAGGACAGTAGCTTCACATATGTAACTGCTTTGAAAACATATTTATTGCTATAAGAGCTTTTTTTCAGATGTACATTTCAAAACGGAGTGGGACCTCAAGGGAATTAAAACAGAATCAGTGCTTATGCACCCCCTAAAAGAATTAACTCTAAAAATATTCCCTCTTTTTCTACTGGTTCTGGGACCATGTACTCTTCCATCAAGAATACAAAAACAGGAGTTTTGTTCAGACCATAACTTGCTACTTTGAGGCACAAGGAGGCAGACTGAATACTTCACAAAGTTTTATTTCAGGAGCCTTTATGATGCAAACCGTAGTGTATGCATGAAGTTATTTTTTACACTGCAACACACGTGTGGATTCAAAATAATTCTGCATAAGTTGTAAAATGTACTGGTTTTTTATGTCCTCAAAAAATGATGGCACATGCCTTCGTGAACGTGGTACACAACAGAAGATGTAAAAAATAATCTTACAAAAGGTGAGTTTAAATTTCTTTCCAGCAAGCAGTTTACCACGTCATTATGCTGTATAGTGATTTCTTCTGGTCATTTGTGTTGAACTAATAATACAAACTATTTTACAGCTAATCAAGTAATCTAAACTGCAGGCATTTCTATACATATTTTTTTTTAAGTGTGTCTGTTTCTTTGTATTAGTTCCTGTGTGTCAATTATAGTGCTTGAAATCTCTGTGCACACTACAATAACCTTTTGTTCCCTTCACAGATTTGTGGAGGATCTGAAGGACATGCTTGGATTTTCTCCAAGCCAGTATTATTACTACATGTGGAAGTATGTTTCACCTTTAGTTTTGCTGTGTTTGCTGGTAGCTAGCATAGTCCAAATGGGATTAAGTCCTCCTGGCTACAATGCTTGGATTGGAGATACGGTATGTATATAACAGATGCCATTACCATCATAATGATCATATCTGAAGTATTTCAGAAGTACATTGAAAGAGGAAAATGTGTCATTATAAATTCAAAATCAATATGAATAAATGTCACAGGATTATGTCAAGTAACATTAATGTAAAAATAGCATTCTTTTAATTTTAGAGTAGTTTAAAATACAACTGCTTGACATGAACTTTTTACCCTTTTTGTGAGTTTTAGCTTGTTACTATATGTTGGAGTTCTTAAGGGTGGAAGAGGTTTTTCACTTTCATTAAACTTTATTACAGAAAATAGTTGGCTGGTAACACTGAATAAATAATTTCAGATATCACATCAATGTGGACCTAAATATGGAGATTATCTATGTCATAAGTTTTAACCTATGCTGATGCATCACATTGTAGGTAACAGCTGCATTAAAAACTCTCTGATAAAAATGTTATAATTTGTAAAAAACTCATCTCTGTGAACTTCAGAGTCAGTGCTTTGTGTTGGCTCCAAAAAGACATTCAGTCAAGGTAACTCCTCTAAGTGTTCTGCTGGCTTTTTTTAGGCTCATCAGCTCTCAGCTGCTTTTACAGGTTTGTCGTACAAAATCCAAGGAGAACAAAATGTCAGAGAAATTAATCTCAGGGATGCTTCTGAATGTATAATTGTCCAGATTAGCCAGGGAAAAATATTAACAGTAAATACAGGTAAAGTGTAAATATAAGAGGTTGGCTTTACTGGAGGTAGATTCCTGCCTCTAACCATGATTACTTTCTTGGGTTTCTTAGAAAAACTCCCTTGTTATGTTAGATTCTTGCCCTTGAAAATCAAAAAGTGAAATACCTAAGAATACCAATCAAACTGTTCCTTTCTGTGTAGAAAATTAAATGTTAGGTGAGCTACTGGGCAAACTGAATCAGTGCATTCATTCATGAGTGCTGCAGAGGTGTGAGATGTAGTTACTGCCACAGTAAATGTGTTTTAATTCATACAAAGTGGAACAGTTCCACAGTGTGATCTGAGACTGAAACTGTCTAGACCAGCTATTAGCTTAGAGAACAAGGACTTATTTTCCAGGTACAGTTACAGATACCACTGCACAGTTGTCTGTTTTGAACATTCTGTAAAGGATGAAGGAACAACTACAGACAAATGTAGCAGACAAATGGGCATATCGTGATTTGGGTTCTACTAGAGTGCCCTGAGCATCTCAGAAACGGGTAGAAAGATAGCAATCCTACAGTCTCCATGACTGTTCAAATTTGAGATTTGCAGTGGTGCCCACATTGCGGGTGCACGGCGACAAAGAGATGAGTATGCATTTGAAAACTGTAGGCCATGGTGAGGACTGCAGATTTGCTCTTTTTTAAGTAAAGATTTATTAATAGTTTTTCTCTTGGGTTACACAGGCTACAGAAGAATTCCACAGCTATCCAACATGGGGAATGATTGTCTGTATATCTCTGATGGTGTTGGCCATACTGCCGGTCCCAATAGTCTTCATGGTGCGCCATTGCAAACTTATCGATGACAGCTCTGGTAGTTTGGCATCAGTATCCTACAAAAGAGGTCGGATAATAAAGGAGCCTGTTAATTTGGAGGGAGATGATACAAGTCTTATTCATGGGAAGAGCCCAAGTGAAGTGCCATCTCCAAATTTTGGCAAAAACATATATCGAAAACAGACTGGATCGCCAACTCTGGACACTGCTCCAAATGGACGTTACGGTATTGGGTACCTGATGGCAGATATGCCTGATATGCCAGAGTCTGATTTGTAACTGCAGAAAAATGCTGTTTGTTTCTCCTCTCTCACTGGTCATGGCTATTCTACAAGAAGTGGTCAGCTTCCCTCACTAGGGTGTGTTCTCAGGTGCTCCGTAGTGACAGTCTTTATAATGTCATGACTCTGTGTACAGGTTGAGAAAACTCCCTTTGGATTAATGCTCTGGGTTTTCATTTGCACTGGAGGGAACATAGTCAAAATCAGTGGCAGCCTACATCATTGAGCATAGCCAAGAATCTGTTTTTTTAAATTAATTTCGAAATTTGAAGCTTTCTGTCTCTGAAGCCCGGGTCTCACTCAAATGATAAAATATTTCTGAGGTAATATCATTAAAAATACTTTTTTTTTTTTTTCTGCTTTCAGGTTAACTCCCCAGTGTTAAAAGTGAGCTGAGAAGCGTGGTTCATCAAACCTGTGTTTGTGCAAACACTTGTATATAACTTATGTAGATATGTTGTACTTATTTTGTTAGCACTGATAATTACTTAGGCTATTAGCTGAGAAAAAACAAACCTGCAAACTATTTTCTTATGTAATGGCTGTATAGAGCAATAGTATTATAAAATCAAGGAGTAGACTTACAGGAAAGCGAGGAAAGAGTCCCTGTTCACTGGGGACTGCATAAACTGTGGCTGTATATTTTGTGTAAAATACTTGCTTTTTCAATGTGAAAACAATGTAAGAGTGAGTCACTCCAAGAATCTTAAGGATTGTGCAGATTCTGCATTTTTTTTCTATGCTGTGTGCCTAAAAAAGACCTTCTTGATATTTATTGTGGTTACAAGATTACATATATATTATATTTATATAATATACTTGTAATGTAAATATGTATATTATTCTGTATGTAATAATTTCAAAAGTTGAAGCAAGATGGCTTTTTAAATTAGTCTCCTTCAGTTTTGCTTCTGTTTTATGCAGATAATTTTTTTCAATCAGTAATTGTTAAGAACTGTATGGCATTACATTTTAACCTATGAATAAAGAGATTGACAAGGTATGTCTCTTATGATTTCCTAATACTCTTATTATAACTGTGCACTTACAACTTACCATAAACTGAGTTTTATCACTTCTACTCTTCCAATTCTCTCCCCCATCCCACTGGGGCAGGGAGTGAGGAGCGACTGTGTGGTGCATAGTTGCTGGCTGGGGTTAAACCACAACCACAACAGCCTGCTTTTCCCTCAGCTGGACTATCTGAAAGAATAACATTTACCAGCTGAATAGAGATGCTAAAAGCACCTGAGAATAAATGCTAAATCAGTAATCTTTTACTAGGAATGCAGTAGCTGATATATCACTGTAAACTGGCATCATACTATTGTCACTACCTTAAAGAGCTTTAGAGTTAGGCATAAATTCTGACTTTATTACTTATGGTAAGCAAAGGCCAGCACCTATTTACATTGTCTCAGCATCAGACAAAGAACCAGGTAAATTAATTTGAGGCAAATGCAAGTCTCAGAATCATAACCAGATATGGATGTCTCACTGTCCTGCTCTCTGTCACTCTGGTTTAAGAGGCTAAAAACTGAAACAGATCTCTTAACGTAGCTCTGACTGTTACTCATTGCCCACCCTTTGCCTTTTGTTGCGGGAAGAAACCTGAAGGCTGACTTGGGATGCTGGTGGCCCAAGAGGGCCTCCAGCTTGTCCACGTGGGGAGCAATGGTGTTCTAACACATACTTGTAGCTGTCTGCTCCAAGAGTGCAGCCTTGAGCATGTTAGTGTGGAAAAGCTACGCTAAACAGATTAAAAGGATTAAAATCTTAAATCCTAGTATCTTAGCAACCTGATAGAATTCTGGAGGGATAACTGTTGTCTTTGGGAGGATAATTCCACATAATTTTCCATTGCTAATGTGGGAGCTTTTGGAGTTATTTCCAGAAAGTTGAACCAGTAGCATTAGGGGAGTAAAAGCTACATTTAACCTTTCATTTGTTAGAAGTTGTGCACATAGAATGGAGTTTAAAGTAGTCCTCTAACATGCATGCATTAGACTATATGGAAGAGAGCTGGCCTAATTTAAGCTTGTTGTGCATTCATAATTCATCAATTAGCAAAATTTCTATGTGTATAACAGAGACACAGAGGGAGAATGGACAAAACACTCCTGTGACAGAGCAGCAGCTGATTTCCACTATCATATCACCTCAGGGTTCTAAAGTAAATGACTGCTCAGGGCAGTTATGCGTCCACTCTTTGCCCAGCCCATGAAATGCAGAAGTTTGTTGTTAGAGATTCTTGCCTGTAGTGACACATGTTTATAGTTAGATAGACTGTAGTTTAAAATGTGAAGAGGTGGCCAAATGTCTGCTGTTACACAAGACCTGCTAAAAAGAATGTCAGCAATATCTTGCTATCAAAAGTGCAATAGCTACTTTGTTTTACAGCACCACAAGGTGGACTAGTGATACTTAAGCCAACTGCTGAAGATTACTCTGCTGAGGAATACGTCTTCTGCCCTTTTGCATTGTCTCCTTGAACACTTACTCAGTGTTTATTTTTCACTCATTTAAACCACTGCTACTCAGTCAGTTACTTTGTAATAACTCCAATTACCATGTCTCACCTCAGCTTCATGAAATTTTTCAGGCTTGAGAAGAATGTATGTCCTTTTTGCTGTTGGATGTTTGTTTCACAGTTTGATCTCAGCCATAACTGAAATCCCTAGAATGCAGAAGTTCTTTAGGACAAATTTAGTCTAATGGGCTAAAAATGAAGGTGCTGTCTGTCCAGGACTAGTCCAAAACATAGGTAATGTGAAGGTTTAAAAACATTAGAGCTCATTGCCATAAAATATAACACCCAAGTCCTTGGACATTAATTAAATAACTTCTGAAACAAACTATGAAATTGTATGTACAGTTGCTGTTAAAACTAAGGGAACTCACACTGCTTTCTTACTTCAGTTTTGAGAGAAAGTTGCTGCTTTCTGGCCTTACGGATAAAAGAAGTAAAAGTAGAGGGCAGGAGAGAGGTTTCAGATAGCTGTCTACTTAAAATACAGAATGGCTGTGTGTCATGTCAGTCATAAGCACAATTAATTTGCCTCTTTTTTTTAATTTTTATTTTTTTTAGAAATTATTACAAAAGGCAGTCATGTTTAACATTAAATAAAATCCTATTTGTGTCTTACACAATCAGAAAGTAGCCTAAGAACAAATCATCCATGTGGAAAGTGAAAATACCTTTCCAGTATAGTTTATTGCAGAGGGTCTGTTTCTGAAACCAATATGCTTTATGGCATCGGATTTCCCCAAAGAAAGATAACAGAATCAGTCAGCATTGATTTGGCAGAGATGAAGGGCATGGCATTAATACTGTTCAGTATTGGTTCTTAAATATTGAATTTAAATATATACTTAGATACTGAGAAGTAGAAGACGTCTTAAAGGCTTGTTGCTAGTCTTTTTTGATGTAACAAACTTGTATTGATACCTTACAGAGTATCATGCAGAGAAGAAAACAAAGATAAAAGAATGACAAAGAAAAAAACAAGAACAAAAGGTTGGACAATCATATCTCTGTCCTCAAGGAGCAGCAGATGCATGTTAGCTGATGAATCCTCATGCTGGCATAAAGGGAACAGTGAACTTGTCACACTAGGGAGGAATCAGTTATGTTTGTGATAGCAGTAGCAGAGAAAACAAGGATGTGTTTGTCAAAGGGCTTTAGATACTCTGAAAATACTGAACTGTCTTGATCACGAGCAAAGCATAAGTTGCACTGTTCAGCTAAGATGCAATGTACTCAAAAAAACATTCCTGCAGTTACAACATCTCTGAGAAACTAGCATAAATACAATTATCCAGTTTTTACCAAATGCAGGAAATTTAATATAAATATTTGAATGCCTAGTTAGATTCTGTGTTTTGAGGAAAAAGGAAATCAGAAATATAAGATGTGATTTACTTTTTTTGCCACTGGATGGTGCTCATATTTCATGTGTGTTTGTAAAATAACATTCAGGAGTTTTATTTAAAAGAGGAGAATGCTGTATTTTTATTCTCTGCCAAGACAGAGAACTCTTCAAGAAAGAAAAGAAGAGAGAGAGAGAGAGAGAGAGAGAAAGAGAAAGAAAGAAAGAAAGAAAGAAAGAAAGAAAGAAAGAAAGAAAGAAAGAAAGAAAGAAAGAAAGAAAGAAAGAAAGAAAGAAAGAAAGAAAGAAGGAAGGAAGGAAGGAAGGAAGGAAGGAAGGAAGGAAGGAAGGAAGGAAGGAAGGAAGGAAGGAAGGAAGGAAGGAAGGAAGGAAGGAAGAAGAAAGAAAGAAAGAAAGAAAGAAAGAAAGAAAGAAAGAAAGAAAGAAAGAAAGAAAGAGGAAAGGCAAAAGGAAAGGCGAAGGGAAGGGAAGAAGGGAGAGAAGGAAAACACAACAGATCTTTAATGCTAGTCAGTATCCCAATGTCACAAATACATTTTTGAAATCAGTAGTGAAAAATATTAACTAGGACACTTTTGTCTCAGATCAGCATCAATACATCTTTGTTGTTACTTTTTTTCCCAACAAAGGACACAGAATGGCAATGAGAGCTCCCATGCTTTAAATGACAGTGTTATGATAAAGAATGTATTAATTGAAAAAACAGATGTAAACATTCTCCTTTTTTATTCAGTGCCATTTTTTTTTTTCTGCTTTTGAGCTGTCCTGTGGATAGCTCATGTTCAATCCAAATTGAACAGGTGAAAAAAGAATGTGTTTTCCACCACTAGAAGTTCAAGGATAAGAGAGATTGTCTTAACTAAAAGAACTGATTAGTGAAAAGAAAAATGGTGTGGAAAGAAAAAAGTCTAGTTGAATTTCAGATTTTTGATTCAAACAGAAATAAAATACATGCAAAGGAAGAGTCAGGTTTGAAATCCAAATAATTAGAAATTAAGAAAAATGTTAAAAGAGTGGTGAAAGGAGGTGGAACTGAAATGAAGCTCATTAAGAGAAGGAAGAAGGAAAAAGATACTGCAGAAATAAAACTCAGTTAATGAATGTCAGAGTGTAAATTGAATAGGTAGTAGGTGACCAGAATGATAAAGAGACTTCAGAAAGAAAAGATATTTTGATGGCTAGGTGAAGTATGCTATAATCAAGCCTTTGGAAGACAGAGTCTACAGTCAGATATAGCTGTTGAAGAGAGATATGAATCAAAGGTGGTTGAAGTTCTGTAGGAGGAAAATGAAAGAGGAAGAGTGAATCAAGACAAGAGAACGCTCGGCTGGGAGGAAATACTTGGGCTGTGTCAGGATCCATTTCCCTTTAAGTACCGAAGTGCCTTTGACATACGCAAGAGCATGGTTATTTTTCACAAAGCATTTTGAGATGGTCTGGGGAAAGTTATTAAAGAAATGTTGCCTTCCAAAATTGCTTTATTTTAACTGTCTGGTTTGAAGAAAAAAACAATGAGAGTAAAACAGTAGGTATATTGTGCCATGAATTTAAGGTTTAAGGAGAAAAAAAATTGCTTAAAAGCGCAGAAAACTCCACATATGGGGATATGAGGTGAAGAAAAACAAGAGTTTGTGACTAAAAGCTCCGAGTTGGAGACCACTGTGTTATTGTCATTTAACATTATATTAAATCTCCAGAGTATTTGCCTAGCGTCAAGGATATGAATAGTCCCAGCCATTACTCACAGCCTTGAAATCAGCCAAAACTCAAAGCACCTAAATGATATGCATTTTGCTGCGTGGTCCCTGGAATAGAAACCAGATACCCAGCCTCCCATGTGCAATGCATCTGGACCGTGAAGTGTTCCAATATTACACATCTATAAATGGGCAACATTTGGTGTGGCACTTCAGTGTGACAGAATCCCTAGTTCTCAAAAAGGAGAAACTGAGGCACTGGAGAAACTGCTAAATCAGATAGGTGAAACATTAATGCCTGTGGGTCTTCACAGACACTGAGTGTTCAGCTCTGTTTGAAATATATATATATTTTTACTTAAAAAGTATTTAATAACATGGATGTTTCATATAAAGACGTCATGAATGTTCTGCTCTCCCTTAGGCAGCAAAACCATAAATAACAAACTGCTTAACTGATGTAAAATAGAGTGGCTTGCAAAAATGTTTTAAGTCATATACATACACATTACCTATACCTAAACATATATCTACCTACAATTCAGTTGTCTTCCTGAGAGAAAAGCTAAATAGGGATGGAATAGATGGCACTTAAGGATCTGTCTTAACTCTTTAAGAAGATTTATTTTCAAGTAGGTTTAAGATTATTCCATAAAGAGTGTTACAAGCAGCAAGTAGCTAAAAGTAAGGTCACTGGATAAAGAAAGAGCTTTTGAATTAGGGAAATAAGAGAGTTTTTAAAACAAGTTTTGAAATTTTCTAAGAAACAATAAAATCTTCCCCAGACCTCAGATCCTCTAGGGTCAGTTTAACAAGGCATCCATATACCTTGTATATATCCCAGGGCAAAGTAAATCTCTTATACATCTTAATTCACAGGTTGATATAAGCTTCTTTTTGATTTTGTTTCCTCTCTGCCACATTCATCAGATGTTTCCCATTTTCACCACAGGCTGCACAAACAGCTGTGCTGGCACAATGGATGCGGTGGTGCGGAGACAGGAAGAAAGACCTGAGGGCAGAAATTGCTTAAACTGCCACTGAAGAAAGAAACATGGAATTTCACTTTCAGCCTTAGAAATATTCAGTTCTATCTATAAAAACTGCAATATGAATTACTAGACAACATCCAAAGTCTCTTAGGGGTTTTATGTAATTTACTGTTTGCAGGTAGCTGAAAATTAGCCAACACACGGTGTACACGTATACGGCCGTATATATCCATATAAAAAGAGCTGGTGACACTAAATCATGAGTTCATCACAATCATTTAAAAGCAACAGAATGGACTGAATTGGAATTCTTAAACTTCTTTCCACAATCTTTTCCTTCTGTTATTGGTGATAACTTTTTCTAGCCTTCTGTATCTGTCTTTTCCTCACCTTCAGTATCTGTCTTTTCCTCATTACACTACCCTCCGGGACTCACTTAATAGCTTGGTGAAGTACCTGGAATTTGCAAAAGCGGACTAACGGCATTTATCACACACATACAAATTACATTCTAACTATCTGCATTGGATTTCTTAATTGCCTTTGCATTTTGAATGCAGAGAAGCTGTCTGTATTTCTATGCTGCACATAAAACAAGCCAATACTGCACAGGTCAGAAGGAGTCTGGTGCACATCGCACTCCGACTGTGTGAACATGCTGCATCTCTCTGTATTGGCTGTGTAAATGACTCATGTTCTAATTCTCATTCTCTGAAACACTTCAAACCATTCCTAGGATTCTGTGATACAAAAAAGCTATTGAAAAAATCTAACAATTTGGTGAGGAGGATGATGTTTTTGTCTTCCTAGTCTCATTCCTGCTTACTTTGGCATTCATCAGCTTCACAGAACAGATCAAATTCATGAGCCCAGCAAAAGGCTTCATTTTTCATACCAGGGTTTGTTGGTGGTTTTGTTTGGTTTTGGTTTTTGTTTGTTTGGTTTTGTTTGTTGTGGGTTTTTTGTTAGGTGGTGAATTAAACTGAGTTATCACAGGATTAAATGAGTGCAAGCAAAGATGCAGGAGGGAGGACTGTGCAATCAGGAAAGGAAAAGACAGCTGGAGTGGGATGGGGCATGAACCTCTCTCTTTGGGGAGCAATGAAATTATTGTATCTGCTCAAACATTTACCATTACCCCAAGATGGAGATGACTGGATAATCTGAATTTTGGCCTAGTAGGAACAATTTCCAGATCTGCTATATCAATAAGAAGCCTATATTATGTGGACATGAACTTTTACAGTATGTATTACTAATTGCATTCACAAAGTGCATTCTTATTAAAGCAGGTTAATCATCTTCTACAACAAACCGTGAGAGAAATGTTAATGCTTTATTATGCCTTTAGTGTGAATATAAGAATTTGTCATTCCTTTAGTTTTGAATTCTGCTTGCTTGCTGCTGCTGAATCTGCTCAGTAGATTTTCCTGTCTTGATCTGTGCTTGTGTGTGCTGCTGACCTCTCATCATCACAGTTATAATACCGAATGGCTAATTTTATCTTACAGAATATAGTTATTTAGCTATGGGAACCCAGTTCTTCAGAGACGATGCAAATGTGTCTAAGTTAGATCTTAGATTTGATTGTTAGCACATTTACAGGCATATATGAAGTTTTGAGTGCTTCCCAGGCAAAATACTCAAGAAACTCAGCATGTGGTGTAACAATTTTTAAGAATGTGTCCGGAAATGAAGAAAAATGCCTAACAAAAATGTAACACTCCAGTGGCCTTGCTGGTTCTATGCATAATTACTTATATGCTATAAACCATGTAGAAGATCTCACTTGAACACACAACATCTAGAACAGAAACAGAAGGGTTTGCAGCTATGTTAGACCGCTGAGTTTCTTCAGATGGAAAATCTGAAGAGAAGTGGCAACAAGTATCACATTATTCTCAGAGTCATTGAGCAGATATTGGGCAGAAGGGTAACTCTTCTATCATCATAGAGTGCATCAGCCCCTCAGGAATATGTTACCTGTGGAAAGCACACAAATAGCTAGAAAGTCACTGAGATCACGATACGTTGATCACTTTAAACAATAAGACATCCTGTACTAGTGAAATTAAAATGTACTTACACAAAAATTCCAGTGAGTGGATAATGTCAGCTAAGAAAAGAGGAGCCATGAAATGAAGTTGTGGAAGAGAAAATGCAGAGGAATTATCTAGATGTTATAAACCTGCAAATATTTTGCTTTAATTTCATTAATAAGGAGAAAAATATCCAATGTTTCTAGCACTGGGAATGAAGAGTATTTTACAAGTATTTCTTGCTTGGAACAAGAAAACAGCAATAGAGAGGGCTAAAATTGTCTATGCTCTGCCTTTGTGCACCCTCACACACACTATATGCATGATGCACAGTGCAGGTTTCTGGACCCTCCATCAAAATGCGGCCTCACAGGGGACAAGCACATCCAGACAGGTATTTATTCATTCTGCTAGCACATCCCAGGAGCCTGGGTAGAGTATAAAATCCACTGTGGAAAGCAGCATAAAGCCAGAAATACACCCCACTGCACACAAGCATGAAGAGATCAGTCCCTTCTCAATGTTCCAAAGGACTGTAGCATGCAGATCACAACCTGGCCCAGCAGACAGTGGTGTAGGTAATCAGGTACAGTGGGAGTTACCTACATTTCCCTCAAAATAGTGTTTTACTGAGCAAGGAAAAACCTGTACTCAACTTGAGGGGGACTTTGCTGAAGGTCTTTAATGCAAATAGAACAAAAGCCAAGGAAACCTCACTTGTTCTCAGACATTTTGAACATTCTTACAATTGCTTTCAATGACAGAAGTAACCTGTGGGGTAGCATCACTCTGTGTCCCCAGCCTGCATCTCTCTGCCTCCAGAAGATCTGTGGCAATTGTCAAAAAATGGAGAGAAATGCAACAGCAAGAAAAAGATACTAAATGGGATGCTTAGTTATATTCCTCTCCACTTTTCCTTTTTTCAACAGAAAAAAATACAGGAATAACCCACTCCAAAACTGAGAAAATAAATCCCTTATTCAATTATTTTTATTGTTTGTATGATGTAGTGAGTCAGATGTGCATAATAAACCAAAGGAATTAAGCTCTCATTTTGCTAACTGCAGATCTTAAGGGGAAAATGTGATATTTCATGCTCTGTATAAGCTACAATGAGGAAAGTATTGAAAGTGAGACAGAAGATTTAAGCTTTAAACTTCTGTTTACTTTAATGAGAGTCATGCAGCTTAACCCTGTGAAAACATGTCCCTATGCAACCATTAGGGATGAGGATTTTCATTTTTGAATCTTTCTTGTGCTAAATGCATCCTGGCTCATATGTCACATAGTTTAGCCAAACAGTGCAGTATGTGCCAGTTTCTTTTTCATCTTCAGTACTCTGGCCCCTAATTTAAGTTGACAGTCTAGTCTTGAACCAATATAGCTGCATCATCAACAGCATTAGAAATAATTCATCTGTGCTGGCAAGTGCTTCCTTTCTGTGTGGAGGAGTCAGTTCTACTCATCGGTAGGTGCTATTAAGACTAAATTATTCTATTTGTAAAAAAACCTCAAAACTTTTGCCAAGACATTATGTTTATAGGAGGGAAAAGGAGTATACTCATCTGTGTCTGTATATGTGGTATTTCCTCACCTTCAATTTCTCACCTCTTTTTTTTTTTTTTAAAAAAAAAAAAGGAATACAACAGGTTTAGGAATTGTTTTCAATTAGGCCAGAATTGTTACCAAACCTGTGAGATTGTCATCTTTGTTGTGAGTTGTTCATGCTTAGTAATGTTATGAAAACATACGAACCGTTCTTCTGGAGCAGATAATTCATCATTTCCACAAGTGACATCTCCTGTCCAGCAAGTACAGTAGCCCCGGAAATGGTCAGGTACCAGCCTACAGGAGGCAAGCCGCTGTTAGCAACTGGTAGTGAAGGAATAAGGGGTTTGAGAGCTGCTGGAAAAAACAGTGCAGTGCAAAGGGGTTACACCATCTGCAAAGGTTTGCTGGAATTATGACAAGACTTGTTCTCCAACAGTTTAAGCCTGGGAGAATGCAAGAATAGTTTAGATCATTTTAGCCCCTTCCCAGAACTGTGAAGCCTGTGATGCACATTTTCTTGTGGTTTGTTTTGTTTTGTTTTTTGGTTGGCTTGGTTGGTTTTTTGGTTTGGTTTTGTTGTTTGTTTGTTTGCTTTTTTCTTATTTTTACTTTAGATCTGTACTTGCACAATGGTCTCATGAAATAGGATGTGTGATATCCATTTTGAGGGAAGACAGACTAGAAAGACAGCAAATGACATTTGTCACAGATCTAGACACAAAGATCTGATCACACTCATTCAAAAGGAGAGGGAGGAGCTGACACTTTCCTTATGAACCAAGGAAAGAAATATGTCTTTACTTTAGTCCGTATTATGCTGAGATTAGCAGATGCTGGGATGATTGCACAATTTCACATGGCTAGTGCAGAGCTCACTAGCACTATAACCCTTGGCCAATGTGTTTACCTTAGGTTTTCTTCTGTGCTTGTTTTATAGCAAGACCAGGCAGTTAACCTAGTTTAATCGAGAATTTCAACTGTGCTTTTCCCAATTGCTTTTGCTTTTAAGATGGAAAAAGTAATTTGGGCTTTTTGCTTTAAAAGTAGAAAATGGAAATGCGTATTGACATTTCCTGAGGATGTGTAGTTACGTATAGCACCTGAGTGTCCTTTGGGAGACTGAGATTGTATGGCAGCAGATGTTGTATAGACAATGTACATGTAGAGCTGTGACATAAGGTGAAGGAACGTCTAAACAGCTGAGCACCAAGAATGTCAAGATGTAAGTTTGAAGCCTGTTTTACATATGCAACAAAAATCTACAAACAGTTGCTATAAATAACTCTCATGAGAGACTTTTTAAAGTACAGATTTATGCATCAGGGAATTTAACTTTTACACAGATTTCTTCTTTAACACTGTTTAATTAATGTTGCGACCTGTATTTTAACATTCCCATAACAACAGATTTTTCATTGATATATTGAAGACAGTCAAAATAAGATAGTGAGTATTCTTTTCCTACATTTTAATGTCGGTAATTTTTTTCTATTTTTAGCATTAGGTTTCTTCTCTGGAAGACATAAGGGACTCTAAGCTGCACTTGAGTGAAGAGAAGTTAGATCAGCAGTGATAAAGTGCTGTATCTCTTACAGTCAATATTAGACTCAGGCAGTTCCACAGGCAGCAGAGATTCTCTTGACTTTTCCTCTCCATAGAAAACATTCACCACTACCTAACTTAGCCAAAACATAGTCTTTTCAAAACTTTTCAAGTTTCAAGACTTTTCAAGTCTTTTCAGGTAGTGCTCAGGTTGCTTATATTGTAAGCCAAGCATGCTGGGGGTCACTTGAAGAGATAAATACATCGTCTTTCTTTGTCTGAAGGAAACTAACTTTGTACTCATGTAGTTAGCTATATGTTTAATTCCATTTTCCTTTCTAATTAGGCTGTGGTTGGTCAGGACAGAAATCCTCTTTATAAGGGCAGGAGTCACTGATGTACTATTCCAATTTTCTACAAATATTACTACACTGAGAGTGAAATAATACAACCATTAATCTGATCACTGTAATGAACTGATCTGCAGAATAATAAAATTATGTCCATTCACAGGCAGAAGGAAATTCAGGTAAATTTTAAGATTTCAATCAAAAGTTTGTTCACAAATTCAAAACAAAATAACAGTATACCAGCTGAGATTAACAAATTTCTAACAAAAGTTAATTTTAATGTTTTCTAAGTCCTTCACTGTATAGTGTTAAAGTGCTTCTGATCCAAAGATTTGCTGATAAGAGCACTGATTCCAATCTCTGCAACGCATCTGGTGAAACACTACATAGCTCTTGGGAAATAGATTAATGGAGACAGGAATATGAATAGGTACAGAGACAGCTAGATCAGTCAGTCTCCATGAAAATAATTTCTCTCAATGACAGAAATGCCTCACAGTTGTCTATGACACTGATCTGTTTTCTCCATTACAGTAGTATAGGGCACTATATTCTGGCTAGACTGTCTACCCATTTCATTCTCTCGAGTGTAGTCAGAAAAGTGTGCATCCAGCCCATTCAATACAGTGTGGTGCATAATATTTCAGTTTTATGGAAACAGGCTTGAGGTAGTCAAATATAAAGTGGGTTAGACAGAATGATGCATAATGCTGCCCCATATAGAATGGGAACTCAAAACAGCATCCATCAGGGACACTAGCTGGAGCTCTTCTTGAGAGCTTTGGCACCACAATTTGACACTTTAGCTCCGGGTTTGATTCACTCAACCTTGCACAGAGTGAGAGAATGCAGGCAAGGCTGCTTCATTCAGAGGACTACAGGACAAAAAGAAAAGTTTATGTGCAGGTTTCAAGGAGTGTGTGGGATTTTGTAATAATTTTGCAAAACTGAAGTTGGCTGTTGCTTGGAAAATCTTTGTGGAAGAAAGATGCTCATTCGGTACTGAAATTTAATTGAAAATAGCACATTTTCCCCCAGATATTTCTGCTAAAAACATTCAGAGAAGCCGAGTGAGAGTATCACATTTTGCAACGTTGTGCTAAGGCCTATGTTTATTTCTAATGGGAGGATATATTTATCTTTCTTAGAAAAATTCTATCGTGTGTATGTTGATGCAAGCAGTTTTGTTGGATTTTTAAGTCAGTGATGTAGTTTATGTACATGCAGATGTGAAGACCTTGATTGGAGTATCTCTTCCTAGACAACCACAGGCTGTAACAGACCTGATTTTCTTCTTAGGACTATGAGGAATTATGAGTACTCAGCTCCTCACAAAATCAAAGCAGTTGTTTTCTCCACAGTGTTGTGGCTAATGGTCATATTTAGACTCTGGCAGGTAAAAAAGTCATAAAAATGAGGCTATTTTTGGCAGCTGGAATGTTTTAATGCTTGTGGGAATGAGGTGTTCTGTTGATAGTTTTCCTCAACCCGCTATAGAAACTGCTGGTGATGGGTAGGTCAGACAATTGGAGACACTTGCCAGAGCTGTGGATTTCATAAGACTAAATTTAATTTGAAAGTATGTTTTCCCTGTCCTTGTAAAACATGTTTGTTCTTTGGAATGATTTCATTCTAACTGATAAGCTTGGACTTCAAATAAAAGTATCAGTGTATTAGTAATATCCCTGCAGATAACTTGTCAAATGACCACCCACACAAAGTAATGAGAGTCAGAAGTCATGGCTCAAACTCACCGTGAACTGCAGGAGATATTGCAGGTTGCCATTTCTGCTGCCTGTGCATTTTAAGAGTGTTTTTGAATCAGACTTCTGAGCTTTGGAAAGATCTACTAACTTACAGATACAAAAAGATAAAGTACAGCATACTCATGTAGCTGCTGAAAATGTACAGTACTACTAGACAAGTTAAGCAGAAAAAAATTGCATGCAATGCTGTGATGTGTCATTCTCTCTAGTAAAAAGGGACTAGAGTAACTCCTCAAAATACAGAAAAAGCCAGGTATCAATGGATCTTGAATTTCTCTTCTCCATATAAAGAAAATTATTTTATTTTTAAGATATGAAAGGAAAGATATTTCTAAAGGTGAACAACACCCTCACCTTGAGAATTTTGCAGAATTTTGAGCTTTTTATTTTAATCCCTAAGCATAAAGCTGAAAGAGATTTCATTCTCTCTGCTGCTGTTGCAAATAAATGCACACTTACCAGTTGGTCACATTTTGCTATGAGCAAAACTCCATTCCCCTAAATTGACTGTATGTTCTGTTTTGCAAATTTTCCAGGGAAAAGGCTTTTTGTTTTTGTGGAGGGAGATAAATTATTTCACATAAAAATGGTCTGTTCGGTTTTCATACTTGGAAAGTACTTTTTATCCTGATGTACAACAGAAGCCAAATAATAAATATTTTGAAGCAAACCAATTCACTGCTTCATATTTTCATAAAACCATCCAATGAGGACCCTAGTATATCTTTTTAAATTTCCCAGGAATGGTGTACTTTCCACATAGTCAAAACCCAGTAATAAGGACAAATGCCTAAGTAAGAGATTTCTTGGCAATGTTTTGGTAGGAAAAAGATACTGGAAATCAGCTGATACATAATTTGAATCCTAAAAGATTTCATGGTTATGCAGGACTCTATTTGGTGAATGTGCTATACACTGTAAAGAATTGAGATATAATACTGGAAAGTGTCAGCAGCTGCCTCTCCAGCTATTGTACAAGGAAAATTTCAGCTCTATTTGTTCAAAGTAATCCCTATATTCTAAGAGATCTGAGGGTGGGGATTTGGTGCAAGTTAGTTAAGACGCAGAACTGGTAGGAGAGAGGATCAAGTGATAATTAAATCAGCTTACACCAGACTTTGCCTGTATTTGAATCTACGCTGCTGTGGTTTAACAAAATACCTTTCCCTGCAGCCAAGGAGAAAATGAAAAAAAGGTTAGGTTGCTGTACCTCTACATCCTAGTTTAGTAGAGCAAGACACTATGATCAGTACCCATCACTGTCTGTTCTTAAGAGACTATCCTAAATACTTTTAACAAAGACTCTAGGAATATTTGAGTTCTCATCCTCAATTCTGAGAAAGGAGACCAGTTCCAAGAAACTTCTGTTCCAGCGTGGGTGTGAAAAATGAGCTGCCTGTATCAGGAAAGGAGAGATCATAACCAGGTAGGCTGATAACAACTAGGGGAAGACAGGGAAAGGAGAAATTGAACCAGAATGGCTTGAAGATGGACTTTATACCAACTAACTTGCACTCTGTGTGAGTCCCAAATCTGAGCAGCCCTGCTATAAACTGAAAAAAACCTCTGATTTCTATTCGTTAGACTAGGAACTGCTGGCTACTCAGGATGACTACTAAGATGTTGTGAGGCTGTGCAGGGAGAAAATCAGAAGGGCCAAAGCCCAAACTGAAATCAATCTGCCTGCAGTTGTCAAAGATAAAAAGGAATACTTCTACAACACTATTAGCAACAAAAGGAGGACTAAGGAGAACCTCTATGCTTTATCAGAAGAAACAGGAAACATAGTAATCAGGGATGAGGAGAAGGCTGAGGTACTTAATGCCTTCATTGCTTCAGTCTTTATTAGTAGAACCAGTTGTTCACTTGGTACACAGTCCCCTGAGGTGATAGACATGGATGGGAGCAGTTTGAAGCCCCCATAATGCAAAAGTTAGCAACTTGCTGCACCACTTAGACATGCACAAGTTTATGAGGCCAGATGGGATACACCCAAGGGTATTGAGGGATTGGGCAGAAGTGCTCACCAAGCTACTTTCCATCATTTATCAGCAGCCCTGACTAACTGGGGAGCTGCCAGTAGACTGGAGATTGGCAAATGTGACCCCCATCTTCAAGAAGGGTTGGAAGGATGATCCAGGGAACTACAGGTCTGTCAGTTTGACCTCAGTGCTGGGAAAGGTGATGGAGCAGATCATCTTGAGTGCCGTTATGCAGCATGTGCAGGACAACTAGGTGATCAGGCCCAGTCAGCATGGGTTCATGAAAGGCAGGTCCTGCTTAACAAACCTGATCTCCTATAACAAGGTGACCCACTTAGTGGATGAAGGA
Source organism: Apus apus (assembly GCF_020740795.1). Taxonomy (NCBI): domain Eukaryota; kingdom Metazoa; phylum Chordata; class Aves; order Apodiformes; family Apodidae; genus Apus; species Apus apus. Next base: position 162,750,846 of record NC_067282.1, read on the forward strand.
AAAGCTATGTATATTGTTTATGTGGACCTTAATGAAGCCTTTGACACCATTTCTCTTAAGTGTTCTCATGGAGAAACTGGCTGCATATGACTTAAACCAGTGTACTCTTTGCTGAATAAAAACTGCTGTATCACTGGACCCAAAGTGTTCTGGTGAATGCAGTTATATCCATGCAATGGTTGGTCACAAGTGATGTTCCCCAAGGATTGCTGTTGGGGCCAGTTCTGTTTATCATCTTTACCAGTCATCTGTATGAGGGTATCAAGTACATCTTCAGTAAGTTTGCAGATGACACTAAGTTGGGAGGGAGTTGTTGATCTGTCTGAGGGTAGGAAGGCTCTGCAGAGGGACCTGGACAGGCTGTATTAATAGGCCAAAGCCAGTTGTATGAAAGTCAACAAGGCCAAGTGTTGGGTTCTGCACTTGGGCCACAACAACCCCATACAATGCTACGGGCTTGGAGAAGAGTGGCTGGAAAGCTGCCTGGCAGAACAACCTTGGGGTGTTGGTTGACAGCCAGCTGAATATGTACCCAGATAGTCAAGATGGTCAATGACATCCTGGCTTGTATCAGAGATAGTATGGTCAGCTGGACTAGGGAGTGGTTGTCTTCCTGTACTCAACACTGGTGAGGTTGCACCTTGAAGACTGTGTTCGGTTTTGGGCCCCCCATTACAAGAAGGACATAGTGGTGCTGGAGAAAATCCAGAGAAGAGCAACAAAACTGGTGAAGGGTCTAGAGCACAAGCCTTAGGAGAAGCATCTGAGAGAACAGAGGTTGTTTATCCTGGAGAAAAGGAGGCTGAGGGGAGATGCTATCCCTCGCTACAACTACCTGAAAGGAGGTTGCAGAGAGGGAGGGGTTGGCCTCTTCTTCATAGTGACAAGCAACAAACGACACGAATGGCCTCAAGCTGTGCCAGGGGAGGTCTAGATTAGATATTGGAAGAAAGTTCTTCACTGAAAGAGTTATTAAACACTGGAATAGGCTGGCCAGGGTGGTGGTTGAGCTCCAACAGTTGGAGCTGTTTAAAAGACTTGTAGATGTGGTGATTAGGAACATGGTTTAGTGATAGATTCAGTAGAATTAGGTTGGACTTGATGATCTTAAAGGTCTTTCCCAACCAGAAAGATTCTGTGATTTTGTGACTGTGCTAGCAGGATGTTGGAAAATAAATAAATAAAACTGCAGATACAGCTTTTTCACAGGACACAGTGTCCTTAAATCAAAAGGAAATAATACTGATCAATTTAATTAGCCCTGTGACAGACTAATTGTGTGCAGCTCTTGGGTGCACATGTACCACGTGAAAAGTTTGGTCTTCGTCTGACATATTTCCTTCCTATTGTTCAAAAAACATCTTTGATGGAAGTGGAACAAAGCTGTTGGTAATAAATCCTGCATTTAAATTGAAGCAGAGTAAGAACAACAAGGCAGCATGTGGAACAATAACTGATCAATTGTTAATCACTCTTATTTTCTGGAGCAGAGCAGTATTGTTAATATAATAACAGTATATTGTTCCTCTGATGGAAGACGCAACCTGGAAGGCAAGAAACCATTTGCATATTGCCAGTCTATCACAGTTATTTGCTTAATTGTAGATTTGTTTCAGGTTTAATGGTAGACACCTCTTTTCTTGCTGTTTTCCACTGCTGCTGTCAGCAACTGCATAAAAATCGTCATCTGATTGTGTAAAAGGTCAGGGAGAAATACTGTACTAGTTATCCAGAGATGGAAACATTTACAAGCAATTTCTTCTGTAGCTCATCAAAGCACGCCATAAACATCTCCAAAAATCAGTAGTAGTTTCAGCCTGAATGGAGGTACATGACTATCTACAGTCATAACAATTAGGGTTACATATACAATATGGTTGGTGATAAGCATGTGGCTTCACCCTTTTGTAGAGCTGTTTCCCCAGTAAATTGTACTTGAATTAAGAAAACTGAAGGAATCTGGATATGCTGAAATGCCAGTGATCCTCCATTTAAAGCAGGTTTGTGTGAGGGTAATTATGCAGAAAGAATGGGTTGATGACTGTCCTGAGTCATCACATCTTCACTTTCCTTGCCATTTGAACCCATTTATTAAAATGTTCCTTTACTTCACAAGTTAATTCAGGCATGCAACGTACATAATTAAATTAAAATACCTCAATAAAAAGGAATCTCTGCCTCATCAAATTGCTGAATTTCTCCAAAATCTTTTCAGTTTGTCTTACAACTAACTTCCAGAATGAGATGCATTAAAAAGAAATCACTAGTCATGCACAGAATCCACATATTTTGTTTGGATGCAGACCTTGGTGTTTATAAAAATAATCTGTTTGCCTTTTTCACCTCTCTAAATACCTCACTGTAAAGTCATGCCTAACTTCCCTCGGTCCTCTTGGCAATTGCTATTCCAACCTATTACTCACACTTATTATCCCTCTTAAGAATCAGCATAGATTTCAAGTCCACAAAGAATCATCATAGCTTGACCTCCTTGCAGCAGCTGCAGACTTTTAACTGGTAAGTGATGTATCCAGTCAGGAGCTTCTGAAATGGACAATTTTTTTTAAAATGGTCTAGCCTTTATTTAAAGACTGTAGATGATATAGAATTCATTGTCACACTAGGAGAGCTATTTCAGCGGTTAGCTACTCTGTGCTAAAAATTGTATTCCTCAATATTCTTCTGAATTTATCTTAACTTAGCCTCTAGCTATTGCATACTGTGAAGTTTCTGCCTGATAGATTAAAGATGCTCACACTTTATGAAATGTATTCCACACTTACCTACAGAATGTAAAAAAATAATCTTTATTTTTCTCTTGAGTGAACACCAGATGTGGACATCATCATCAAATAATGAATGTACAAATGCCATGCAGAAAAAGGCAGTAGGAAATCACAGTATCTACATTTGCACCTTCCAATTCTCATGTTCTGCTTACACATAAGAAATTCACTGTGACATTCTCCAATATTGTGTCTGCCAGAATGCCATTTCAACTGATTATCCTTCAGCTGGTTATCTCAGCATCTTTTTGTTAGTCACTACTTTTTAAGAATTTCCCTCCAGATTGTGTAGGTTATTGTCTTTGTTTTTATCTGCGCAAATTTTGCATAGGTGTGTATCAACATGGATATTGATGAGACCTTCCTTATTCAATAGTGCAGTGGGTTGACCTTGGCTGACTGCCAGGTGCCCACCCAGCCACTCTCTCTCTCCTGCTCCTCGGCAAAACAAAGGGACAATATAAGATTAAAATCCCATGGCTTGAATGGGGAAGATGTCTCATCAATTGCTATCACAGGCAAAACAGGCTCAATCTGACGAAGATTAATTTTGTTTATTGCCAAATAAAAATAGTCAGACAATGAGAAACAAGCACACTTTCCCATTACCCCTTCCTTCTTTCCAGGCTCAACTTCTCTCCTAACTGCTCTGCCTCCACCCTCTTGACAGAGGCAGGGGAACGGGGAATGGAGTTTCCATCAGTTCATGGCACTTCAGCTCTGCTGCTCCTTCCTCCTCATGCTCTACCCCTGCTAGTGTAGCATCTTTCCTATGGGATACAGTCCTTCAAAAACCTCTTCAGCGTGGGTCCTTGCCAAGGAATGCAGTTGTTCCAGAACTGCTCCAATGTGTGTGCCCCACAGGCTGCAGTTCCTACCAGCAACCTACTCCTGCATAGGCCCTCCACAGGCTGGAGTTTCCTTCACACCACATCCATCTGCCTCAGCATCAAGTCCTCCACAGGCTGCAGAGTGAATATGTGCTCCATTGTGGTCTTTTATGGGCTGCAGGGGCACACCATGCCTCACCATATTCACAGAAGCCACCCCTGCAGCCTGCCTGCTGCCCAAACCCTGCCATGTAAATCCAATACAAATACCCTTTCTCTTTTTGTGTCATCTACAAATTTAATGAAGAAAAGTTTCATTTTTTCTCTCACTTCACTGATAAACATACTAAAACCCATTAGCTCTCAATATATTAACTAGATTCTTATGTATCCCTTATTCTCATTCTTTAACTGTCTTTTCAGCTTGATGACAAACGTATGTTGTATTCATATCTGCTCATTTTTCCTAAATAACTTAAGAAATGCAGTTAAAACTTCCAAATCACACACCAGGTGTGTGACAAGCAGCAGTTAATAATCTTTCTAGAATTCCAATACGTTTTTCCATAAACCTTCAATAGTGCTCCCTGAGACAGTTTTTGTCTGACATAATAACATTCGATACAGATGATTTAACTTACTGTGGAGAAGAAAACACAGTACTAAAAGTTATGCTAAAGCATAGGGATGTATTATATCTGGCAAGCTTATTAAGAATTTGAAACTGTGTGCAAAACCCCTCCCTGGGCCAATAAGTATGGACAGAAGAGCAAAAAAAACTTTTTCTTTTTTGTTTCTTTTTTCACCTCCTGTGCTTTGGAACAGTTCATTTTCACAAAGGAAAAGTGTTTGACGTAGTGGAGGTTGCATAGCATCCATAGCACTCTCTTTCTTCCACAATGAAAGATCTTAGAATCATAGAATGGTTTGTGAAGGAAAGGACTTTAAAGACCATCCAGTTCCAAGCCCCTTGCTATGGGCAGGGACACCTTCCACTAGAGAATGTTGCTCGAAGCCCCATCCAACCTGAACACTGCCAGGGATTGGGCATCTACAAACCTCTCTGGGCAACCTATGCCAGTGCCTCATCACCCTCCCAGGAAAGATATTCTTCCTAATGTCTACTGTAAATCTACCGTCTTTCAGTTTAAAGCCATTACTCCTTCTCCTATCCCTACATGCCCTTGTAAAACGTCCTTCCCCAACTTTCCTGTAGGCCCCCTTCAGGTACTGGAAGGCCACTATGAGGTCTCCCCAGAGCCTTCTCTTCTCCAGGCTGAACAGCCCCAGCCTGTCTTCATAAGAGAAGTGCCCTAGCCCTCTGATCATCTTTGTGGCCTTCCACTGGACTCACTGCAGGAGCTCCATGTTCTGCTTATGTTGGGGGCCTCAGAACTGGACACAGGACTCCACATGGGGTCTCATAAGAGTGGAGTAGAGGGGGAGAATCACCTCTCTTGACCTGCTGGCCATGCTTCTTTTGATTCAGCCCAGGACACAGAGGGCTTTCTGGGCTGCAAGCACACGTTGCTGGCCCATGCTGAGCTTCTTATCATCCGTCACCTCCAAGTCCTTCTTCTCAGGGCTGTTCTCAATCCATTCTCTCTCCAGCTTCTATTTGTGCTTGCGATTGCCCTGACCCCTATAATCTAATTTAGGGACACAGAGTCGTTCTCTGAATAGGTCAGAACCTAGCAGCATTGGCACTGTTAAAATAAGTGTAAAATAATATGTGTATCGCAAAAGGAAACCCAGAAAAAGTTAATGTTCCTGACACCTGGTCTGATATCTTGTGGAATACATTCTGTAGGATTTTTTCCAGGAATGAAGCTTTTGGCTACAGCAACTGATGTCCATCCTTCCTTTTCCTCATTGCAAGAACCCTCTTCACCTGTTACTTATTCAATGCTTTTTTTGCTGTGACAGCCCTATGACTCCGTATCCCAACCCCATGATTCATGAAGGATTTGCAACCCCAGTGTAGGGTATCCTTGAAGTTAATATTTTTAACAAAATGAGAGTCCCTTTTTTCTCTACTACGAGTCTTTGTGCCAGTTGAATTGCAGAAAGTAGGAAAGAAGTTGTTGCTTACTATGAAAATGTTACCAAATCACCAGGCAACATTGATTTGTCTAATTCTGTTGCTCAGCCTAGAATATGGTATTGTACGTTTAAGGATACAATCACAATGAACAGTGTCCTTTCCATTTTGCTTATATAGTTAGAAAATGTTTCCACTGTATAGAGAATAGCTATCATCTGTTCCATGTCGGATTAAGTAATCTTTCCTATTTAAGGATATCTACTCAAGTAACCACTTGCTCCATACACTTTTGAGTTTTCAAAGGAAACACATGTTCACTGTTATTGTCATCAGAATGAGTTTTAAAAGGGTCTTTAAAACCTCTGGGGTTGCTTCTACAATTGTAACCAAAGTTATTACTCTTTGAAATAAAATACTCTACTTAAAAAAAGAGTGGTTTATTATTATTATTCCAATAGTAAGAAATACAATACTCATTAATAAGATTTTAAGTCTTGAAAGTTTCTTTCTCACACACATACTTACTGTAAATGTGGATCAGCATAACTTCATACTATATTCCTAGAGGTATTTTAAGAAAATGAAGGTGGTATGTTATTTTAATTTCCAAAATGTTACTTTTTCTTAGTTTTGATCCTTATAGTATGACCTGAAAATGACACTGAAACAAGAAGTGAAACTATTTATTGTAGACACACTTAATATAGGCAACAGATGCAAAGAAATTCTATGAATAGAAAAATCATGGTAAATTTATAGTTGGTAAATTCATAGAATTGTAGAATGCCAGATTGGAAGGGACCTCAAGGATCATCTGGTCCAACTTTTCTAGGTACAACTATAGTTTATATGAGATTGCTCAGCACCCTGTCAAGCTGAGACTTAAAACTGTCCAGTGAGGGGGAATCCACCACTTTCCTTGGGAGACTATTCCCATATTTGACTGTCCTCATGGTGAAAAGCTTACCTCTTGTGTCTAATCGGAATGTCCCCAGAAGCAACTTTTGCCCATTACCCTCTGTCTTTTCCGTGTGACTCCTTGTCAATAGGGAGTCTCCATCTTCTTTGTAGCCATCCTTAAAAGTAATAATAATAAGTAATTGTAATTACCTAAAATAATAATTTATCCTGAAGCCTTCTTTCCTCAATGCTGAACAAACCCAGTTTTCTCAGCCTTTCCTCATATGGCAAGTCCTCCAGTCCTCTGATCATCCTAGTGGGCCTTCTCTGGACTCTCTCCAGCCTGTCTTCACCCTTCTTGTAGAGAGAGAATCAAAACTGAACACAATACTCTGGGTGTGGTCTGACAAGTGCTGATTAGAGTGGGATGATGACTTTATCTCTGTTAGTGATGCCCTTTCTAATGCAGCCCAGCTTCCTGTTGGCTTTCTTTGCTGCTGCAGCACTCTGCTCACTCATGTTGAGGTTCTTATCCAGCAAGTCCCACAGATCCCTTTCCACAAGGCTCCTCTCCAGCCGGGTAGATCCTAGTCAGAGCTGCACTCCTGGGTTATGTGTTCCCAGGTGTGAGACCTTACTTTTCTCTCTGTTGAATTTCATAAGGTTCCTGCTAGCCGACTCCTCCAATCTATCTAGGTCATCCTGGAGGGTGGGTCTTCCTTCCAGCATATCAGCCTCTCCATTCATCTTGGTATTGTCAGCAGACTTCATCAGGGTGCTCTTGATCCCAACATCCAGGTCATTTATGAAGATGTTACACAGCATTGGGCTTAATATCTATGCCTGGGGGACCCCACTTGTGATTGGTTGCCAGTCTGAGGAAGAACTATTTACTAACACTTACCCTCTGGGTATCGTACCCAGCTTTTCTGGGTAGTTCCCTACCCACTGCCCAGACCACTTGTCAAGGTCATAACGAGTCAGTTTCTCCAGGAGGTGACTGTGGGGGATGGTATCAAAAGCCTTGGAAAACAAAAAAGAAACAGAATAAGCAAACATTTCTGAAATAAATGATGTCAGTCTCATTTAATCAGACTCAAGCTGCAGTTTCTTATTTTTCACTGATTTCAAATGAAGCTATCATGAAAGTCACATTTTAAGTGAAAAGAAATGGCTTTTAAGCCCAGGTGCATACCTCTAAGTCTTTGATAATGAGTTCAAAGTCTAATCTTCCTCCATAGGAACCTTCAGATGGGTATACAATCCTCAGAGCCCTCTGTGAATCCTTAAGTACAGAAAAGGAACAAGCTCTTACCTCAGGAAGCCTATGAAAGTACATAGAATAAAGATGAACTTTATCTTGCCTATTTCGTTAGTTAAGGAACTGTCTAATTTAAATAGCAGCTTTCATGGGTTTTCAGGTTGCCAAAATTTTTTTTTTTCCTCACTCATCCTTCCACTTAAGGAGCATAATAATTTTTTCCTTTGGTGTAAATATAGATGCAAAGAAAAATCAGCTCCTGTATGAACAAAGTCCTGTGCCCAAGTGTTGCCTAAGTGTTGGGCTCTGTGCAGGTCGATGCCCTGCTAGACAGGATTAGACATAGGGCTAGGTATTCCTAGATATTAAGAAAGGTATGTTTTCCTCCTAAATTAGGTTCAAAAAAATATTATCTTGGTCTGTTTCAGGATATATATTGTCATATGTAATGCCAGTAATAAAAATAAGAAGAAATCTGTGGGGTTCAGTGTGAGTTTCTTCAACTTCTACATTGTGAAATAGTAAGAAAAAAATACCTTCACTGCACTGCAAATTAAAAAATGACAGCTTTGCTTTTTATCCATGATTTGTATATTTATAATGAAGGTCACAACCCTATCACTAGGAAAGGTTTAAGAAATAAAAAACGTGAAGTCTCTTGCAGCTTTTTCTGCCATATTATTTTTGCACCCTGAATCATATTCTGATTATATTTACTTGAGGTTTTGTATTTCAGTCACCAGTATTAATTTTTTTCTTAAGTTGTTTTCAGTTTTAAGTCTTCAGATTTTTTTTCATAATATTTCCAACCACTAAACTTTTAATTGTGTTTCCAGTTTTAACCATACATCACTTCACTTAGGTCAGCTTTCCTTTATATTTCAGATTTCTTTGAAGGGTCTTTAGTTCTGAAGTAAATCTGCCTCTTTTTATTTCCTCCTTCACTTGTAAATTCTGCTCAATTTATTCTAGCCAGTCTGGTTCTGATTTGTGTTTCATTTATTTACATTTCATTATTTTCACCTCTTAAACTTTTTTTCGCCCTATGATTTCTCATTTTCCAGTTCTTTCAACTGCTTGGAAGTACCTCCTCCACACCTATTAAAAAAAGTGTGGTTTTTGTGGGTTTTTTTGTGGGTTTTTTTTGTGTTGTGTTTTTTTTTTTTTATTGTATTAGCTTTTTCCCCCCCATGCTGGAAGAAGTATTTCTTCAAATATCTTTTTTCTTATTTTTGAGCATACTTTATTTTTCAGCTTCTTTGCCTAGTGCATTTGAAACAGTAAAAAACTGATGCTCTTTAAAACATAGCTTGTGATTTTTCTATTATGTTTAACACCTAAGATAGCTAGGTTTTCTGTAACTAACACTTCAAAATAGTTTAGGATTTTATTGACATCTCATTTTACAAAAGAAACAAGAGAGGGTGGGAACACATCAGTCTCAGTCTGGTATGTTTTTTCTCACCATTTTGACTGTGTTAAAAAAGAAAAAGGAAATGAGGTTCTGTTTTGCTCGATATTAAGACTGGCCCTGACAGAAACAGAGAAAAGGTCTTGTTATGAAAGGAGAGGACTGATAAAAATCATGATGGGATATTGAAAATAACATTAAAGGCAGCATTTTGGCTCTAGTAATTTTTTCAAGCTGTTAAAAACAAGACAAAGAAATAACCTTGTTCTCTGTTATATTTCATACTTTTTGGAAAAGTCGTCTTCACTGACATAGAAGTCTTATCTCTTATTTCTATTTCCTAAATTTATTTTCTATTTCAAGACTGCATTTTATGAACCATTTCTGAAGTTTAATAAGCTTTTTGTAAGCTTTTTGTCTACACATTCTACAGCACTATATTTCCTTTTAAATTCCAGTCTTACACCATTTAAAACCAGAATGACTTTTAAAGCTGAACCTGGCAATGCAATGGTGGTTATTCATTGTGCAGAATGGGACAGGGGACAATGCTCAATGGAAAGTTTCCCATTTATTTTACAGGACACTAAACTGATTCCTGCTTTTTTGAGATTATAATGATACAAAGGCATCTGCAGTATTCAATGACTTCCACAGGAAATTCCTGCTGTTCTCTGTATTCTGCTTATTTCAGCTTGTTTTCTTGTGTCAGAATATACCTCTCTCTGGTGAAAAACAGGTGAATTATTTAAGCTTTTTGAACTTTAATCTTTTTTTGGCATGGCAGGGTTGGTGCAGACATATTCCCAAAGCTACAGCATAAATTAGAATTTTGTTGGCTGGATACGGCAACACAGTTGATCCAGCCCTCACACCATGAAACAGAATGGGTGAATATGTCCTTTTAACAACTCTTTAAATTAGTTCATATCTTTTGCACCCTTCTGCAGTACTGTGCATTGCTTTACACAGGATGATTCCAGATTTAATTCCACATAATTTGCCTTCTGTATTCATGCCAAAAGGTAGAGATGAAATCTGCCTCACATTATTGCGATTTGATCAGAAGGACCTGTCTAGACCACACAGTCAAATGTTACTCAAGGCTAAAACAGGAAAGCGTTGGCTTTTTTTTGTATTGTGATTTAACATTTGCACTTCTACAAACTGAGAAACTGATATTTTTTAAATGCTTATATAAGAATAAAATTAAATTTAATTATTACTTCTTTTGCAGCAGCAAAATACAGGTTTAAGTTTCAGTATGGATTCTAGATAAATACATAGCCTAAAGCCTCATGTTTATTTGCTTTCTAAGGCTATAATACTTACTTTAAAACAAAATGAAACATCAAATTGGTGTTTGTGTGTAATCAAAAATTTCATTATAAAGGCTTTCTTTTTCTTTTTTTCCTTCTTTCTGAAGCCAGATTTTCCCTGAAGTGTTTCAGCTTCAGGGAAATAAAAAGATTCCAAGGCTCTTTAATAATACAGAATAGAATTGCAAAACATGAAAACTTATTATCCTGGCCACCACTGTAATTAAATACTTTCAAAACTATCTTTGATGGCAGAGAAATTAATAAGCTGTTGCTCCTTTGGGTGGACAACTTAAATCACACAGTGTTTGGCACATTACTCATAGTAATAAATGTTTTCTATCAACTTTTTTCCAACAAAAACCAAATAGTTTTCAATTAAATTAAGAGTGCTTAGTTTCCTCATACCTTCTTTTGACCAACACCTGAGTTTGGAAAGAACGCTGACTCTTCAGCCAACACATACACAATTTTTTTTAAGTTTATGGACAAAAATGTCCAAGTTTCAGATTCCCAAAATAGAAAAATCATCAGTGTCCATATTTTTAGGTTTGACAAAAAATTTAGATTTCCCATGAAAAAATTTAGAGGAAGGGGTAAAATATGCTTATGAGGAGCCTCCTCAACTTTTACCTTTGTATTAAATGCTGTACTTTGCAAGAGGTGAGTTTATGAAGGTCTGCATGTAATGAGATTGTACCCTGTAGATTCTGCCGTTTGAACTTGTTCAGTTTCTCAGTTGTTCTAACTGAAATCCTGAAACTTGCAGATTTTTATTACTAATTCACATTATTAGGGTTAATAAGTTTATTGACCTGCTTAAATTTGGTTCCTATACCATTATTAACAATTATGAAAAATCCACATTGTTCTGCTGATACATGGGTTCTGTATTGAGAACAAATCATCACTAGCAATTCCTTTCCTCTAGCGTTGCCAGACTTACCGCAATTTCAAAAGAGCAAGTCTACATCGAGAATAAGGACTTGCACAGGTCTGAGCTCACATGCCAACATAGATGCTAAATAAATCAATATTTTATTTCACACTTAGAAATGTAGTTAGGAAAGTTATTTAATAGCTGTTCCTTGTAAAACAGTCAATATAATAAAAAAATGATGGCTAATGAACTTGCCCCCATATTTCTTCTGACAGAATGTGTGCAATTATGTGAATAACACAGAGGAATTGTATTTTTTACTCCTGTGGGCATCTGTGTGAGGTTAGGCTGTAAAATAGTACTAAGCTAGCTTTTCTTAGCTTTGCTGAGTTCTCATTTATGAACTACTCAGAGGTAGCTTTGTACTAAATCATAACAGGTATGTAAACATCTGTCCTCACTGTCAACATCCTCAAATATAAATACATCCCAAATATTTCTTTAAGATGAAGATGGCACAAATGATATTGAGGAGGAAATTATAGGAAATGAAGTGTCTGTAGTTGATCAGACTAAAAATTCTACCCATAACCACTCATTTCCTTCTGTAGCAGGGCACTCCGTCTCTCAATATGCCTGCCTCAGCTCCTTTTATGATTCAACTGCTTTTGTCTCTCATTTTACAGAGCCTCGCCTGACATGAAAGATTCCCATGGGAAAGGAAATGGCCTAGCAAACTCTGAGCTGGTAACAACCTTGAAACTTACAGAGGCCAAGTTGGTGTTCATAACACCAGCTGCTCTCTGGTGTTGAAGAACATGGAGCCCATTGAAGAAACGGAGATAAAGTAAGAATGAACAGATAAACAAAAGAGTTTGCTTGGTGAGAACGAGGTCCTCATGGTTTTTTTTCTACTGTTTTCCTTTTATTCTCCAATGAGAGATGTTGGAGGTATGGTTAATCGTTAAATGACAGCAGTCAATCCACTTTATTCTATAAAAGCCTGGTCCCATTTTTGACTGGAGAGATTTCCGTACACTTTCCTTGGAGGTTGCTGGACCTTCTCTCCTCTAGTGGGGATGCCTGCCAGAGAGATTGATTGTCAAGAATTCATCCAAGGACACCAGGCTGTGGCCTGGCAAGGGTGAAAATATTAATTATTTCACTGTTTTATTAGCAAACTTAATGTTAAGTAATCTTAATTATTGAATTTAAGACTTTAGAATCTTTTAAAAGTGATACTTAATATTCTAGGCCTAGTATAACATTTGATAATAAGTAAGTTGCTGGCATTTTAGTGGTTAATCTTTGTTGTTTGATTTAATTATAAGTGGTAACATTCACTGCTAATATACCCTTTGCATCCAAACTGCACTTCTGTTCATATCTCCCAGTTTCCCTAAATTTTTGCTGTACTTGTGCCTCTAATCCAGAATAATTAAACTCCCCAATGTTATATGCAATAAATCTTGATTACTGCATATACGTATTGGCTATCATCCACCCCATCCAGGACACCTTCATGGTAGCTTAAGGCAATAAAATACACAAAACAAAAAAGTATAAATTCAATATAAGAATTCTAGATGAAAACTCCTTGGTTCATTTTTCTGTGTATTACTTACCCACACATGTATAGCTAGGTGAACAGAAGGATAAAAGGAAACATAAGTCAGAGACACTCACTGAGGGAATAATCTGCCATCACAACACGACAGAGCTCAATGGAAAAAGGCAGTAAAAATATTAAAGAAAAAATATAATCTGGATAATATGGAAACCTGAGTTTGAAGTATAGTAAGGAGCTCCAGCAGAGATGGGGAAATAACTATAATACATTCCTGCAGGACAGTATTGCCTGTTTCTTTTGCTGGGTGCTCTGGATTTCATCTGCACTAAAAATTTGGAAAAAATCAGTTTTTGCTCAATGGCAGATTCCTGAGGGACAAAGTGATACAGGAAGTTCTGTTAATTTTCTTCTTTGAACAGCATCCCATTATGCCAGAAACATAACATTACAGTTTCATATAAAAAGGAAAACTACTATTTTGTTCTTTAGAGGGAACTTACTTTCTTTGCTGTTCACTGGTGATGTAACATTTATTAAAGAGGGCATAAATATCTGATCTGTTCTGAGGATAGTATAGCTGATTTGTTTGGGTTATTTATTAAATTAATTTCCTAATTCAAAGAGTCAGACTCTTAAATACTTCAGGATGCAAGTAAATCACCATGAAGCTTTCCAATTCTGCTGATTTCAAGGGGGTAAAGCACCAGTATTATGAGAACACCGACTTTGAACAGCTGTCCAAAAGCTGTCTTCAAATCACTCTACCTGACCATCCCCAAAGAGTGTACAGAGAACGTACTACCAGGATACACAGGACAGCCCAGTCTTTACAGTGGCTGCAAGGTTGTATCAGAACACAGCAGGTCATCCTTACCAGGCTAATTTCTTGCTAGGTAAGCCATTCCCTAGTATCAAATCTTCTATGCTCAGTGTGCAACAATAAGATCAACATCAAAGAAAAAAGGGGCTCTGCAAATTAGCACTTTATAGAACCTGATTTAGGATGAATGCAAGTTGAAAAGGTGGTTAGCTATATGATTAGGAATGCAAGATATTAATGTGTTTGTGGATAGAGGACAGATGCCATCACAGCTCTAGCATCAGATGTCTTGGCAAGTTTATGGAAGGAGATTGTGTAACATATGGATTTGATAAGAAACATTTACACATAGAAGTAATACCATGCATGGATTACAAAAGTGAGAGATGTGAATGCTGTTGCTGAGGGTGTAAGAGCAAACTATAGCAAACATTGTGTGGACTTTTTTGCAGTGACCTCCTTGAATACAAGCAGATGAAACAACTTACACAGCATCCATCCATGACTTTTTTTTGTTTTGTCAACAACAAGAAATAAAACCAAAGATGTTGGTTCTGCTGAGTCAATCAGTTCAAGTGAATTCTTATTATCTGTTTCCCTCTGAGGCCTAGATTCAGCATATCCAGGAAAACATCTGTGGGAACTACCTTAGGATCCCTCCAAAATCGGACTGGAAGGCTGTTAATTACAAGTAATTATCTATTGGAAGCTTAAGGGGGACAGAACACAAGAGTGTCACAGCTGGACTCCAGCCCTAGTAAGGGTTCAGCTGACCCAGAAAGTATCTTCTTCACCAGTCACAGCAAACAGGTCTCTGTGTCTGCATTTGACCCCTAGACTTGCCCCTTCTCAGGTAATTCCCAGTGTTTGAAACAAGCTGATTTAAGTCCTTGAGTTAAGTAAACATTCAACTGTTTCTTCAGCCACGTGCAAAGAGCTTTGTGTACAAGAGAAAACCATGGCTATTAGACCTTATGCAAGGCAACTTCATCTCAATTGCCGTGTTCAAGTTAGCACCCTCAGAATCTCACGTTGTTTCTACTGTGATCAACCTTGTATCACAGAATCCCAGAATGGTTGAGGTTGGAAGGCACCTTTTGAGATCATCTGGTCCAACACCCTGCCTAAGCAGGGTCACCTACAGCTGGTTGCCCAGGAGAGTCTCCACACAGCTTCTGCTTGTTGCAAGAAGGGCATTAGCTCTGGGCTTACAAGACAACACCTCGTATTCTAACTCAACATTTTACACTCCCAAACTCTTTACTCTCAGCTTCCTCTAGCTGTTCTTCCTATATGGTTACCTAGTCATAATTGGAAATGCATGCATATATTACAGATCTGCCAAGCTCATTCATGCAAAGTACTGAAGTTTGCATTACTCTGATTCATGCTGGGCTGTCCTTCTTCCCAAATTAATGGAAAAAACCCACTTCAACAAGGATCCAAAGCTAAAATACTTGACAGAAAAAGTGAAAACAAAAATTACTGCAAATAGAATTGAGCTATGCTGTCTAATTGATATTCTTCTGTCTTTTAGATCTGTATATAAATATGGGAGCATCCCTACAAGAACCTATCAAGCTGGCTTCTTTGATGATTTCGAGAAGCTGTGCAAGGCATAGCCTCTGAATCACCCAGTTCTGACTCAATGATTCATCACATCAGATAAACTCAATAGTAAAACAAAGAAAATATTTCTTTTGAAAGAGAAGTCTTTAGATACAAAGTCAGAGGCAAAAAAAAATTAACTGTAACAACCAGATGCCTTTTCTGAATTTTTGAGTTAGCCTTCTTGAGATGCTTCATGAAACCCCACCTGCATAAAGACCTCTATCAGTTCTGGATCCAAAACTTCCTAGAAGCTGTGGGGTTTTGGGACTGATGAATGGTCATCCTCTTCTGAGTTCTCTATAATTGTCTTTTTCATCTGTCTAATATATAAATGCTTGAAGACATGCATATTTTTCCCTTGGTTATCTTCTATATTTTAGGATTTGGATATAAATTCAGATTCTTTTCATGACTGAACTCTGGTGACAAATGTTTATATTTTAGCCAGATGTAAAGCCTATATAACTTGTTTTTGGGGGTTGTTTTGTTTGCTTCATTGTTGTTTGTTTTTATTTTTGTTGATGGTTTTTGTTATGTTTTGTTTTAATTCCCCAGAGAAAGGGTTACTGTGTTTTGTTTGAGCTGCTGGCTGAATGCTTCCTGGCAAGCCTGAGTAGTTTAATTGTACCTCTAAGCTCTGTTAGAGTTCCTTTTAATATTTATTAAATATTTTATGTAAATATTTTAGATACACAAGCCTTTAGCCAAAGTTATGATTTATGACTTTTAATGTTATTAACAGATGTGGTAACCAAACACTTTGTTCAGGCTACCTCACTCAACTGGCATCTCCAGGATTCTTTTTCTGTTTAACCTCATGATGTTCAACAAAACGAAGTATAAGGTCCTGCACCTGGGTTGAGGCAATCCCCAGTATCCCTGGAGTCTGGGGAAAGAACTGACTGGGAGTAACCCTGAAGAGAAGGACTTGGGGATACTAATGGATGAAAAACTGGATATGAATGCTTGCAGCCCAGAAAACCAACTGTATCCTGGGCTGCATCAAAAGAATTGTGGCCAGCAGGTCACGGGAGGTGATTCTCCCCCTTTATTCTGCTGTTGTGAGACCCAACCTGGAATACTGTGTCCAGTTTGAGGTTCCCAGTACAAGAAAAACACAGACCTGATGGAATGAGTCCACAGGAGGGTTGCAAACATGGATAGAAAGCTGGAACAGGTCTCTGTGAAGAAAGGCTGGGAGGGTTGAGGTTATTCAGCCTGGAGAAGAGAAGGCACCGGGAAGGCCTTATTGTAACTTTTCAATGTATAAAGGGCACTTACAAGAAAGATGGAGAAAGACTTTTTACCAAGGCCTGTAGTAACAGGGAAAGAGGCAATCGTTTTAAACAGTAAGACGGTAGATTTAGGTTAGATATAAAGAAGATGTTCTTTATGACTAATGTGGTGAGACACTGGAACAGGTTGTCCAAGGAAGCTGTGGATGCTCCATCCCTGGATCTGTTCAAGGCCAGGCTGAATGGAACTTTGTGCAACTTGGTCTGGTGGAAGGTGTACCTGCCCATGGCATGGAGGTTGGACTAGGTAGTCTTTAAAGATCCCTTCCAGCCCAAACAATTTGGTGATTTGGGGATTATATTTGCCACATGTGATTCTCCACAGTTATTTCAAAGATATGTAAAGAATGCTCCCAAAAAAGAAGAGGGAGAAGGCACAAAGTCTGGAGAAGTCTTTGGGAGGTTTTCATCACCCTGTAAGGGTGCAGTACCACTATCAGTGAAGCTGACAGAGTCAGGTACGAATATTCATATTCAGCTTGTTTTTCTACAAATTTCTGCAGAATGTGCTTTGCCTGAATCACTACTTCAAAATCACCACAGGTGACTAGTGACAACAACAAAAAAAAGTCTCATTTCTGCTCTTCTGTTTCAGTCCTCCAGGATTATGACTCCTAATGAAGTAAGCTGTTTAGCCGCACGTAGACATTCAGAGGCTATTGGCTTTGACTGTAAGGGTTATGCAGAAGTACTCCAACCACAGCAGTGTTGATATTTGCTACTGCTTTCTTCTTCCTTGACAGAGTTGTAGGAGGAATCTAGGCATTATATAAGCTTCAGGACAGCCAGACATGGAGTTGCCTTAAAGGGAAGTTTAGGCCTCTATTAACAGAATGAAAATGTTCTGGTTTGGCCTGTATGGTATCAAACAGGTCCAGTGTAGGACTTGAGGTATGTATGCACAGACTGTGTTGTGTAGACAGCTGTGGAGATAAAAATAAATGACATATCTACAATCCTTTTCCTGCTGAGAGACAATATCCAGCTCTGTGCAACAGGCACAAACGTTGCCAGTATCATATGTGTTTTGTGTCTTGCCTTTGGCAATACCCTAACTTCTACATGGCCCTTGAAGCTATGTTTCTAATTAATCAGGCTGCAAAGAAATAAATATCTGCAGCTTATTCACTGTAGTTTGTTTGTCCAGCCCTTAAGACACTGGGAGGGTGCTTGAGACTCAGACCCTTTTAGATTTTCTGGTACATGGAACCATGGGAGACTCCATCATTCATTGTGGAAGAGCTTCATTTTTTTGCCATCATACCCACGTAGATTATTTGCAAAGTAGCCTCACATCAGAGGAGAACAACTTCAGATTGAAGACTAGGTTCTGGCAAAACAAACCACTTGCTCCCTTCTGTCATTATGGGGACTTCAAGAGCTGGACCATGTAGAGAAAAGTATGAACACTCCTTACAGTGTGAGAGCCTAGTTCCCCCCAAAAATTACCCCAGCTTGGTTCTTTGTTTCCATTTTTCTTTCCTTTGTTATTGACTTCTCAGTTAATGGCTGGGATAGAAGAAAGAATCTGTGCTGACTACCAGTAAGACAATCTGAAAGAGCTCTCTGGGCAGATCAGCTACAAACGTATGTGGCTTACGGATGTTAAGTCCGTGTTCACTGGGACTGCAAAGTGGAACTGATGCAACAGGCTTAATTCAGAAACAGACTAAGGTCTATGTTTCTAGTGTTCAGAAAATAAATGTGAAAAACCTAGTATCACTCCACTCAAGCTCAGGCTATCTCTGCCAAATGTACACATAGGCCAGGAGCCTCTGAGAACTGTGATTTGGAATGTATTTTCGCTGCCTGTTTCTCTGTGAGAAACTGACTCTGTACACCATTTAAACTTGATCCTGGTGAGCAGGAGCTGCAGAAAACAAGTTACTTGCTACACCTGAAAAGAAATATTTTTGAACTTTTAAAAGCAGAAACATTCTTTAATACTTCCCTCTTGGCAGTCTAACTGCCAGCATCTCACTTACCTTGAGGACATTTGTTTTCACGTATTTATTTATTTATTTATTTGTTTGTTTGTTTACAGGTTTTATAGATTTTTATTCCAATTCCCTGTTATGCTTAAACAGTCTTGTTATAAGGAGCAAAGAACACACCAGATATTTGGGGGTAAGATCTTTTTCTTACTACTAATAACATTTTTGTAATTTAACAGAATAAATAAATACAAAGCAGCCTTCAATAATTGTGTCATGTTTTGGGCCTAACACTGCAACAAAGAACCAGCCACATGCCTGCTTATTCAGCGTTGCGCCCCCCCACACACACACTCTGGGATGAGGAGGACGAATGCCAAAGATCATGGGTTGAGAAAAAGGACAAGGACGGTTCTTCACTGATTAAGGTCACGGGCCAAACAGACTCAACTTGGGGAAAAATAAGAATTTAGTTTCACACTAATCAAACACACACAGGACACAGACAACACAAAGAACAGGGCTTGCATATGTTACCTGGCCTCTCTCTTCTTCCCAGGCCCAAATCACTTTGTTCCCTGTTTCTCTCCCTCCTTCCCCCCAGTGGCACAGGGGGACAGAAGATGGGGTTTAGAGTCAGTTCACAGGCTGGTGGCTCTTGCCACACCATCCTCCTCAGGAAGAAGGATTCCTTACAGTCCTCCCCTGTTGCTCCAGCATGGGATTCCCACAGAGTCACGGGCTGCTTCAGGAACAGTTACCTCCCCTGACACTGGGGTCTTCTGCAGCTGCACCATCAGACACCATTGGCAGGAAATCTGAGTCCACTGGCCACAAAATCCAAGTCCACTGGCCAAGTTCACCCCTCCTGGTGCCTTCAGGGAATGTTCTACCATGTTCCTCTATGAGTGCAGGGGGACAGCTGCCATCTCGTCATAGGTTGCAGGAAAACTTCTGCTTGAGCACCTTCTTCCCCTTTTTCCTCACCAACCACCCAGAATCTTGACCCCAGCATTGCCTTTCACCTCCAGCACAGCTCTTCTTTCTTAACTGCTTGCTCTGCTTAGGTCTTATATTGGTTCTTTTGTATGTTACTCATAAAGGCACGTCTATTGTCCCTCTAATGGTTCCTTGGCTGGTTTTGGAGCAGGGAGAGCTTCTTATAGAAGCCACTCCTGGGGCCCTTCCCCCACTACCAAAAAATTCTGCCAAACCAAAGCAGCACAAATAGCAAGGTTAGAACTATCATACAGAAAGGGCACTTTCTAGTTTTTACCCCTTTTCTCTGTGTGCTTTTCAGGTGCTTTGCTCACCTGTCCAATGTTCCTCTAGATCCTAAACCAGAATTCTCTCCTTCTGTAATGGAAATACAACAAAGATGTGTCCACTAAGCTCTTTGCTTAGTAAGAATAGGATATGATCTGTTTGGTTTTTGTTTGGTTTTGGGTTTTGGTTTTTGGTTCTTTGGTGTTGTTTTTTGTTTGTTTTTTTTTTTTTAATTTATGTTTTGAAACACAGCTTGATACTTTATTATTGGTTTACAGACAAATAGTAGCCTTCCCTAATTTTCACTTGACAAAAGGGACTACTGTGTATTACACAGGGACTGTCAATATTTGTCAGACCTTCTCCCTGCTGCTTAAAATAGGCTAGGCAATGATGACCTGGCAACTGGACAGTTGTTAAAATGAGGTAAAACCAGGCCAGGCCACGGCAAACCCGAGTAAGTCCTGAGATCCTGCACTGTCAGGATGGACAACAATTGTGGCCTTATTTAGTAAGGACAAAATAACGTTTTCTGGGCTGCATCTACATTGCCATCCTCTTTCAGCCTTGGTTGCTCATTGCCACCAAAAAATCGGTGATTTCTTCACTTTTTCACAATGACTCTCATTAGGGTGGCCTATAAAATACTTTGCTTCTTGTTGGAGTTAATGGCATTTGAGATAGTTTGCACCTCTTCCTTTCCAATGCCCTCATTCTTCCTCACAGAGAAAACAGTGGTCTAGAATATGTTTATGACTGACTTGGTTATACCTGTCTATAAGATGTGAATAGCAAAGGTGATCAGTGATGCATCCGGAAAGACTAACAGACCTGAGGCTTTTCAGTCTAGAGAGGAGAAAACTGAGGAGGGATCTAATGAATGTCTATAAATACATGAGGGCTGGGCATCAAGAAGGCAGGGACAACCTCTTTTCACTGGTGCCCTGTGATAGGATGAGGGGCAATGGATTCAAACTCGAGCACAGGAAGTTCTGCCTCAATATGAGGAAGAACTTCTTTACTGTGAGGGTTACAGAGCACTGGAACAGGCTCCCCAGAGAGGTTGTGGAGTCTCCTTCTCTGGAGTCTTTCAACACCTGTCTGGATGCCTTTCTGAGTGATCTGCCCTAGTTTTTTGTCCTGCTCTGGCAGGGGGCTTGGACTCCGTGATGTTTGGAGGTCCCTTCCAACCCCTAATATTCTGTGATCTAGGCTATGTTGTGTGAGTTGTCAAGCATGAGTGGTGTCCCACAGGATGACACCAGGGAATCTGCAGCTTTTTAATCTTCTCCCTCCTGCTTTTTCTTATCCACAAAGACAGACAACAAATGAATCCTTACTTTGCTGTTCTTGTATGGTTATTCTCCCATTAGAGTATAACCTCTGTCTTGCTTGGTTTCAATTCTTTTAGAGCAAAGATAAAACATACACATAATTTTCCAGACAGGTAGTGTACTGAAAAAAAATAATACGACAAAAACAACCAAGAAAGAAAATTGTACAATCAGCTTAGGACAGGATGTTTATCAAACTTAACTCAGAGTAAAAACATGCAGTTGTAAAACCAATTAAATTATATTCAACCAAACCACTATGTGAAGGTATACAGTCTCCTTCATAGTGAAAAATGTAAGAATAAATGTAAGTAATCCTTTGAAATATTAGGGTAAAACACATAAAAAAAAAAAAAAAGAAAAAAGGAAAGAAAGATCTTGAAAAATGTGCTATTTCAGAGCAGGGCCATTGAGTTGGTGAGTGCAAATATCTGTAATTCTTACTTACCTGATGAAAGACAAAAACTAATACTTGTAATAGTCTGAAAAAAAACTTTGGAAAAAGTACACATATTATGTATTTGAGAAGGCATGTATAGCCAAGTATATACTTCCCCCACCATGCCCTGATGAACCAAGAAGTCTTATTATAATTCAGATACTGTTTTTGTTTTTTACTTTTACTGTTGATCTAAAGAATGGAAGCAAATTAAGTCCTGTTTTATTTACAATTGTTTCCAGCAGTGTCTTACTACATCATTTGGTTTCTATAAACAACTGGTGATAGTGCTTTCAAGAGCAGCAGAAAACATTTTCCAGAACAAAACTGGGTGATTGTGCAATGAAATGGGACTTATTAACATTCTGTAGATAGTAAGCAACTACTCTGTGTGAAAGAATGGACAAAGGAAAAATGTAATACAGTCCTCAGCAGTGATTTTGCCTGGGTGACGTTAAAATCTTTATTAGCAGATTTTCTGTGGAGATTTTAGGTGATATAGAGAATTACACCAATACGACTGAGGCACTAAGGGTACCCTGTGTAGGCACTGAGTACTACTGCTCCATTCTCTGTGTGCAGAGAGAAGGCCAATACAGAGAAAGTGATTTAAAAATGTGGGATCAGGGAGACTTACAAAGGATTCTGTATTTAACAGGCAGACTTATAATTAAAACAACTTGTGAACCCATGGGGGACCCATGCTGGAGCAGTCTGTTCCTGAAAGACTGCATCTCATGGAAGGGACCAAAGCTGGGCCAGTTTGTAAAAAACTGCTCTCCATGGGTGAAAGGTCCCTCCTGTAGGAGGGATCCCACACTAGACCAGGAAAAGACAGCAAGGAGGAAAGTGTGGCAGAGACAAAGTGTGACAAACTGACAACAACCCCCATTCCCTGGCCCCCTGTGCTGCTAGAGGGGGAGGAGGTAGAGAAATTGGGAGTGAATTTAAGCCCAGAAATAATGGAGGGGTGGGAGAAGGATGTTTTAAGATTTGGTTTTATTTCTCATTACTCCACACTGATTTGATCAGTAATAAACTAAATTGTTTCCCCAAGTGGAGTCTTTTTTGCCCATGACAGTAATGAGTGAGTGATCTCTCCCTGTCCTTATCTTGATTCATGAGCCTTTTGTTGTATTTTCAGTTCCCTGTCCAGATAAGGAGAGGAGTGGTTTTGGTGGGCACCTGCCATCCAGTTAGGGTCAACCCACCACTGACATCATGGAAGTGAATCTGGAGTAAACCTTCATCCCCAAATTCTGGAGGATATAAAGGACTTAAAATTGCTTATGAACTTGAGTTGTTACAGAAATACATAGATTAAATTAGCCAGGCAAACCAGAGATTGAGCAACAAAGGTCCAGCAGAAGGGTTCAGGTGAATATATGAAACAGAAGGTGACAGTAAAAAATGGCACGGTGTGGTCTTTTGGAGAAAAGAGCAGCTTTGGCTCCAGAACTGGATGATACTATCACGAAAAATAGATTTTTTTTCCCCAATTTTTATCTGGAAGTGCCTTTCATATAAACTTAAAATTTTGACACTTTTAGTCAGAAACTGAGCTATCTTTGTTACGAACTATAGCTAATATAATGCACTAAGAAGTGATGCAAGTGTAAATGAAGAAAGATAAAAAAATAAACTAAAAACCTTTGGTTGACAGAAAGGAAATACACTAGAAATTCTGCCTGTGCAACTGCTCTTTTTAGACTATAATGGAAAAGCAGTTGCACAGGCAGAATTTCTACTGTGTTCTGAGAAGCTCACTATAATGCATTTATAAATCAACAGTCTGCTCTAATCATTGCCCCCAAAACCAAACACAACCCAGAAAATATGAGGTATGACTGTTAAAACTTCATTATTAATATATTATCTAATAATTTTTTCTGTAACTGTAGCTATAAGAATTTTCAAAGATTAATTGTAAAATAAGCTCTTATCTCAATTTCAAAAATTTATTCCATTCTCTCTGTCGCAAGATGTTGAATGAAACACAGGTGTTGTTTATATCAATCTGGATATTCTGTATTGTGCCTTTTAGTCAAATACAGTACTTGATGAACCAGATCAACATAGAATCTTTACTTCCCGAGACAAATAGAAGTCACATAGCCTTTTTTCTACTCTTTTCCCATTACTCTTCAGATAATCTGTGGACATATAAATGCCATTAAGCAGGTTGGAAAAGAATTTAATTGCAGTGTTTATAGTTTGGAAATGTTACTTTTGATGTTCCAATAAATAGTATCTATTTCTTTAATATTATATTGTAATTTGCAGAGGCATAGTTTAGTGCCTTATATAAGCTAAAGGCTTTGCATTGTCTAAATTAGCTTTAGTAAAGGAAGCGTTTAACACAATGGTAGAGTGGACTTTAATGCTTTCTCACTTCAAACACTGTCTGATCAGGATGAAGTAAATACATAGAAAAAGGCTCAAAAGTATTACCTGTAGATGGGTTTTTTTCCTTTTGAACTTGTTTTGTTGCTGGTGCTGTGAAAAGAAAGAACATTTTTTTTCCTGTGAAGTTGTTCTTTGTCCTTTTTAAGACCTAACTCTCCATTACCATGAAATTTCACATAAAACAAATATTTCTCATGTGTCAGGAGAAGGCATAAGGATCATTTCCACACTGCATTTCTAACAGTGGACTACTTTGATAACTTTCATTTTAGAAGCAGATGAGAATAATTATATTCATTTCTCACTTTCTAATGACAGAAGGAGAAAAGACGGTATTGTAAATGACTATCCAAAACTGTGCTTATATCTAATAATCATATCATGTCTCTTGGAGTGAATTTTCATCATGCATAAAGAAAGGTCAAGCTTTTATAGGCAAAGGGTGCTAGAAAGATTTCAGTTTGACATCTCTGGTCTAGATGTATAGAAAGAATTTGATGTCATTACACCAACCATTTCAGTGCTTTCCTCTGGCAGTCTTAGATCTCATCCAATGTGTAAAAGGGCTAAACCTGAGAATTCAATGCAAAAGTTTGCAAAGTTCAGTAAGCAGCCCCAAGCACTGGTAAATCAGTGGAGAGTGTTCTAACTCTTACCTCTCAGTTGTCTGAAAGTGCTGTGTACTATGTAAGAAAAAGATACAACATTTACAATTCTCATACCTATTATTTAGTTATTAAATGAGGGTCCTACTCTGAAAAGAGAAGCAGTGGTCAATCTCTTCTAAAACAGATCAGAACAAATAAATTGCTAGACTTGTTATTGTAACAGTTAGATGAAGAGCTGGAAAATGGTTCACATTCTTCATCGCTCAGGATGGGGTGGTGGGAGAAAATTGCTCTTTTATCATTAGAGTGTTTTCTACCCATTAATCTGAAGATCAGTTTTGAATGGGTGCTCTTAATCCTCCTGCATAAAATGTTACATTTAAATTAATAATAAAATAATTTACTCACAAGGAAATTCAAAGCAAACACAGCTCTCTGTCCTCAAGATTTGCTCATGTAAGTAAGAGACTGGAATTCCTATTCTTGCTGTAAAGATTGACTTTTAGTGTATGTCAAATAGTGAATGAATTTAATGGGAGTGTCATAATCACTCTTTTAATGCTTTACTCACACCTTCTCTGTGAGAAAACCATTAAGTTTTTTTTTTTCCCAATAAAATGGAACAACTTTAACAAAAATGATTAAGACCGTCTTCACGCCTGTACACACACAAAGAGGACGTCTCTACTATCACAATTAAGGTACTCAAAACTGCTGAAAACTAAACCTTCAAATTCTTTTTGACTCTTGCATTTTCCTTTGATAGTCAGACCAATAATCTGAATGTTTTTTTAAATAGTCATAGTGGTATGCCAATGGTTTCTTTCTCCTTAGTCATGTTTTGAAGTCATAGCCACCACTGCAATTTGTTTTTTTCTTTTCCATACCTAAATTCTAAAACCCTCATATCATAAATAGCTAAGATGAAGAAA
Organism: Apus apus; assembly: GCF_020740795.1. Lineage (NCBI taxonomy): Eukaryota > Metazoa > Chordata > Aves > Apodiformes > Apodidae > Apus > Apus apus. The sequence continues at coordinate 162,776,492 of NC_067282.1, forward strand.
TGCCGAACAGAATTTAGAGTGAGATAAACAATCAGCTACTTGGCTTTATGGAGAGAGTGGCATCTCAGCATTCACTGAAGCTGAAGAAGTGCGTAAAAAAAAACAACTACTGAAAAATTCATATGCATAGTACCTGTGCACCAAGTACAGTCCTGCTGGAATTGGACTTAAGTGGGATTTATCTGCAAACTTTGTGGACCAGGAATAGTATCCATCACTGTTTTGTGTTTCCTTCTGTTTTAGAAAAGCTATCCTTCAGCTTTGCACAGTTCACTGGGTAAGGACTGGTATTATGCCCCAGATATAGGGGAGTTAAATCTATAGATTATACTTCATGTTTTTCAACAAATGGGAGAGGCACTCAAAAAATTAATCATAATGAGGATTAACTATTTATCAAGTATTCCCAAGGAAAGGTTTCAGATTCACAACTACTGTTATAATTCTAATGAGAAGTAAAGTCTCCTAAAACTTTAAATCATTGCAACAGAAATTCTGCAAGATATTAAGAAGTTAAAAAATATTGGCAAGGAGGAAAGCAGCAATAAGTATTGACTGAAAAGACAAGTTATTTCATATTTTCCTCTGTGGAGACTGAGGTGTCATTGTAAATCTCAACATTTAGTTCAT